>NC_079541.1:4205000-4505000 GCF_003711565.1 Takifugu flavidus | reverse complement strand
CAGAGACAGAAATAATGTATTTACAGCTCACACACACATACTTTCTCCATAATATGTAAAAGCCCGGAGGGCAAAAATGAGATATTGTATTTTCAAACACACACACACACACACACACGCTGAAAGATGAGCGGACTTTGTGTTGGAGACCCTATTCTACCCAGCGTCTGAGTAAATGTGCCTCCAGGCGTTGGCAGCACAGACACACACTTCAATCTGTTTAGCTGCGTTTCATCTCGGTGACGAGGTCATATTGGCGTGGATGACATCATCACCAGCCACTTAGACACACACACACGCACGGCCCGGGGATAGTTGCACACACACTACACTCGGTCCAGCTGTGCAAACACACTGAAATTTGGCGTGACACACAAGGAAACATCCCTTTATGATGTCTTAGAAGAATGCAGCCCCCCCCCCCCCGGATGTCAGGTAATAGCTGCTACGAGCGTCCCGATGCTGCTACGCCGTGACTTCACCTTATAACAGGGCTCAGATGTTCCTTTCTTCCAAATGGGGGACAGGGGGTCTGTGGTAGGACATCATCCAGGCCCAGGCCTGCAAACGCACATGGGCGGGGGCATTAGTGGGACTGCTAAGATTCTCAGATCTATCTTTTGTGCCTTTTCCAGCTTTAACTGAAAAGCAGCGCTGATTTCCACTTAGCTCGCTTTGCATGTTTAATCCCGTGTGGGGAAGCAACCTTTGCGGACCGTCTCCCTCAGTAGCTTCCCCTTCAGGCCTTGCAGGATGGCTCTTGAGCCGAGTGAGGCGGCCTGAGTGGTGACTAATCAAAGGCGCTTTCACGGCGCCAAGACTGATGGCGTAATTAGGACTGCTAATGTTAATCACACTTAAATATTTATAAGGAGGAATTCTTTTGTTTGGAATTGACCTTTCTCTGGAGCTCATTAACAAGGTTCTTATTACTGCTGGTGTGGTGCTTTTTGCTCTTAAACACGGCGGCGGCGGCGGCGCTCGCCCTCGGGGGGGGCTGTTATTGATTTTGATAGAGCAGACATGGCGCGGCGGTGATGCTCTGTGTGGATGACATTGGCTTATCTGCACTGGGAGTTTAACCCCGCAGGTGCGGATGTGTGTGTGTGTGTGTGTGGACGTGTGTGTTGGGGGATGCCTCAGGGGATGATGGGTAATATCTTATCAATGCAGCGAGGTTTCAGTGCCTGTGAAGTTGATGGAAGCGCGGCCATGAACAACAGAGGCTATTCCCGGGTTGGCGTCAGGACTGGATTGAAATGTTATTTCTTACACACGCCGACCCAGCCTTCATTTTCTGATTTAAAGCGCCGGAGGGAAGATGTCTCATTAGGATGTGCCGTTGATGGCGCGGCACTCGTGGGTTAATTGTGGGGGACATTGAGGAAAGCAGCTTCAACGTTGCACCAATACATCCGCGGCGCCTCTATCAGAGCCGATGCAGCTTCCTATTAGCGGTGCTCAGCATCGCCAATTGAAATTTTCTGTTTAAGATACCAGAACCTTATACTAATTACATGTGCACGTGGGTAATAAACACCTTGTGCTCCGAGGATGAATTATTGTTGCGTGGGGTTTAATGAAAATCATTAATCAGTCTCTGTTATTCTTTTAATTTAATTTGGAAAGAGTGGGCGCCTGCACGGTCTTTTTTTTTAATATAGAGGCCTCAAATTCCCAGTTATTTATTCCCAGTGTTTACATGAACAATGAGTGAGGCACTCATCCACCAAACAAATTACTCGCTGAGTGTTTGCTGATCAAAATGTGTGGGAAGGCTGAGTGCTGCAATCCTGTGGTAATTTGATTACAGCATGTATATACATAATCTGATACGTTCACTTTACTTTTAAAGATAAAAAGATTATAGCTGATTACAAGGTATCACAATTTATAACCCGATTCTATTACGGAATCTTGGTAAAACGTGACACGACGTCATCGAATTACAAGTTGTGATGTTGCATAATCAGATTTTGATTGCAAATTACAGCAGATTACAATTTGTATTCGGATTTAATGTAATTATAATGTGTCACTCATTTACTTGTTACAATGGTTCTAAAGCTTTAAGGAATTAGATGTGCACCAAGATTTGGAGCCCAATTGAGGTTGTGCTTCAGCAGAAGTTTTAAATATTCCAATTTTGATATAGAAATGACAAAAGAAGGCAGGAACTGCTCGGGTTGGTTTGGAAAGCTAGCTAATGAAGCGCCGTTCCCTCCATACTGAGCTGCTCCATCTGTTCCTTTGTCTTTGATATGCTGATGTTTCATATAAGCCACAAAATTAAATATGCCATATGCGTGTCCCTGCAGACATCGTACGTTGGGTCTTTGCAGGAATTCAATCTGGACCCTCTCGCCGTTGCGTTCGTTGCCGGGTTAAGTTGAACCGGGTTCCGGGGCAGCGGTCGCTATGACCCACCGAAATGTGCACATGATTATTTTACACTTGATACCGGAAAGGAGCAGCACAATATCTCGGCTGACTTTCCAAGCGGCCTCTCTGTGACTGTAAAAGAAGCAAATCTTTAACTTTTCATTTATGCCTGAGTGTCAGAAACACGCGAGAGTGAATAAGCGGAGCCTGATTTGGGTCTCGATTCTGGCGTGAGAGCCGCCATCGCCTGGTCTGAGACGTGTGTTTGTGCGTGAGAGGAAAGGCTTATTGAATAAAGCCAGCTACTTGATTGAAAGCAGCCACTCTGCCTCAGCTCAGTAATCACTAAATGTCATTTTGGGAGGCAACAGTAAGCACTTGGAACCACCTACGTCTTTCACAATCAGAACAATGAATAAAAGATTGGAGTTTTGAGGGCTCGCATTTGGAATTGTAAAATAAGAGTTGTGGAGCGGAGCCTAAAACGGAGCAGAAGGCCAAGCGTGGCGACTCCTGTCACCTGTCCTCATGCACCGCACTGAAAAGCAGACTCCCCTTTGAGACCGATGAGCGGGCACAGGTGCCAACAGTACTTTCAATCTCAAGTTGTCTTTTTGATGCTGCAGAGGCCTGCAGACTGCCCCCCTCCCCACTCTCTCTTTCTTTGTTTCTTTTTTCCCCCCAATCCCACAAACGCCCACTCCGGCAGGATTTCCGACCATTACCGGCTGATCCTGCAGAGATTGTGATCTCCGTCTCCCCCGGAGAGACGAAAAGCACACGCGTGGAGCTCTTTCAGAGTCCTGCAATCCGGAGAAATGCAAATAAGGCTCCTCAGCTGCTAATAAGGCAGCGTTTGAAGACTGGAGCAGCAGAAATTAACCACTTTTCCAATGTAAAACATGAGAAACAACATAGAGGTTGAAAGGAAAAAATATGCCGTCATTTCTGCTCACTTATCTATCAGGTTATACAAGTGTTCAACATCACAGATGAGGACGTTATGCTGATTAAGAAAGAGAATGGAGGCACTGAACGAGCAATTTAAAGTCAAAATGCTCATATTGTATCCCGCCTCCATTGTTTGCTGCCTCTGGTTGCTCGGCACCTGTTGCCGTAGTTTCCCAGCGACATTAAAGTCACACCTGCATCTGTGGAGCATTTTTGCAACAAATTTCACATTGAAAGGATAAGAGAAAAGTAACATTAGAGGTATTTTGTGCATCACAATGTGACCTCATTCTTTCTCACCAAATTTGATGTTTTGAGCTTTTTAGTACCGTTACAGTTTAGTAAAGACTGAGTTTTACAATCTTTCATCAAAATAATCTATGAAGACCATTCATCCCCCACAAAAAAATTAATGAGTTCTTTTCGCGATTATTTTGAACAAAAACATGGATTGAAAGAGGGACGTAAAATGGTTTGGTTCCGTCTGTGTAAAATCCTCCCAGGATTCCACACCCTAATCCTCTTACGTACAATAACGTTTTCAAACAGGCAAGTCAAATGTTTTCTCCTTTGTCTCGATATCCACCTCTGGACCTTTCAGTCTGCAGGCCTGCTTTCTTCTTCTGTTTGTAGCCAAAGCTCTTAGTTTTAATTGTAAAGAGGTTTTAAAATGGCAGCAGGGTTGACGGCCTGGCACAGGTACAGCAGGAGCAGCAGATAACGGGCCAACAGGGGGGCCACGTGGATACAAAAGCAGGTGGATTAAATATTATTTAATCTCTCTTCTCCTGTTTAACCCTGGCTACCGCTCTCCAGTCCACTAATCGGTCTTCTCCCTTCAGTCCATGTGGGAACAATTAACATCTCTGGGAACAACAGCCACCTGTACAGCAACAGGTACAGTAGAATTATGACCTTCGTGTTGTGGTGTGTGCAGAACGGCTGCTTTCTGCCATCACCGGGCAGGAGGAGCAACTTAGCACCTCTGGAAAGATGTTCTCTGGGGATTCCAAGGCTTTTAAACCCACTTTAAAAGCGATCGTGGATTGAAGATGTGGCACTCTGCATATGCTGTAGCTGTCATTTCAGCAACTTCCTGTAAGGTTGGAAGGTCTGTGGCTGTGCCGCTCATTAAAAACACACTCCAACTACTGTAAGCAGCAGTCTCTGTTAGTGCGGCTGACACGGATCAGTGGAGTTCTTATCAGGGGGATTTACTCTAAAAATCCCAATGTTGAACAAGGTAGTGCAATTTTAACAAGCGCCGCGCCAGCGGCAGCTACCATTAGCCTAGCGCCACAGACCGGAGCAAGATAACTAGCTCCGCCCCCTCCTGTAATGTCCTGTTGCTAGGTCAGGTCACGACTGAACACATATCAGCTCCCGCATCCTGAGAGACCATTTTTGCATTCACAGGCCATCTCCTTTTCCCACCGTGTCAGTGGCAGAGGCAGCGAACCGGCCTGGTTTTCAGAACGTGTGGCAATTATGTCTTTAATTCCGTGCAATATAATTATCGTTCCGGTCTGTTCTCAAAAAAAGGTAAAGCGTGTGTGTTGTGTCCTCGCTGCAGGTTCAACGCCAAGGGAGAGTCAAGCCTTGGAGGGGGAAAAAGACAAAGGACGAACTAAAAGAGGAAGACAGAAGCTACAAGACAGGCAAGAGAGATTAGGGATTGATTATTGATTGCTGTGGAGTTGTCAGGAGGGTGAGGAAACACACAGCACAGCAGCCTATTTTGCTATTGTTTGACCCCCCCCTCCTTCATCGACTGACGGGAAGATTGCCGGAGAAAAGGCGTCAAAGATTCATGTTGTTTCTCCTTCGTTTACCCTTTCTCCTTTCAACATCTCTGGTGTCATTAAGATCTTATTTGCTTCTCTGTCTGTGAAAATACTGGATTAAAAATGAAGGTTAGACAAAAGGAGCCGACACAAAGCAAGACGAAGGACGAAAGTGCGGTGAGATGGCTTGGGGGGGGGGGGGATTGGCTATATTTACTTTCTACTAAACAGGCAAATCAGCGTGAAGAAGACATTCCAATTTCCAATTCCCAAATCAAACAAGCTCTCATTAAAATCCTGTTGTCTTTCACCATCTTACAAATCACTTCCGCAAATTTCATTTCGTGAAAACACACATTTCACACCAAGAGAGTAACCACACATAATCCTGCGCTTCATTTCCATTCAAATAACCATTCTAATAACCACCCGGTGATTCCTAACAATAATCGCCGTTTTCGGGATTCATCCATCAGTGGACGACTGTGCGCGTCTTTTAAAAATGTCAACAGAATCCCAAAATCTGATGACTCTCTAATGGAAATGTTGCACTCGTGCAGTCGCTAAAATGTGTCCACTGAAGGGTGTGTGTGTGTGTGTGTGTGTGTGTTTCAGACACACAGATGTGTGCTGTGTGTGACTGACATGCTGATTGGAGACTGCGGCACGCTGTCCGAGTCTGCTGCTTCGCCTGCAGAATGAGTCCACACGTCACGGCAGCGCAGAGCCCAGTAACGAGCTAACAAACACCCGTCTGAGGGGGAATGTTGGGAAGAAGGAGCCACATTTAACATGGACGCTGTCCCCAGTTTGCCTCTCTTTGATGGAAGCCTTTTAAATGGATTTACTTTTGTCGGGGATGCTCCAGACAGTTGCTCTTTCCCGGCCTTTTCCTTGACCCGGGTTTTTGGAAAAACATTGGCGCGTTTCCACCAAAATTACCCAGGAAAAAAAAAACAACCTTTCACCAATCGCAGAATTCTTTGGGGAAAAAATAAGATAGGAAATAAACTATTCAGATTTCCTGTTTCAGGGGGTGATAAAGGAAGCTGATTGGTGGAGCACACTTCACCTCCTTCGCCCCAATGTTTAAGCCCGTTTATTTCATTTACACAATTCACTTTGGAAATGGAGCAAAAGAAAAGTGCTTATGATGAACGACAAGGTCAAATCTCCTTTGAGGGCTGTTGCTTCGGTCTGGGGAAGATTAGCCAACAAGCTGGTGGAGCCAAATGATGGAGCCATGTCGGAACAACGTCGAAGGAATCTTAAGTCCAATCTTAAGTCCAAGAAGCTGAAGGGCGGTACCACTTTAAACCAGCCCGATCTGGAAAAAGGACTGAGGCCACAGTTGCGAAGAAGTTGTGACAGTGTGGCTATTGAAAGAACACACACACACACACACACACACACACACGTGTCCTGATATACAGCTTTCTTAAGACCGTGTGACGTCTCCAGTAGCAGGTGATAAACCGCAGTTAAAGCAGCCATATCTTTAGTGTGTGAAACTGTCCCCTAAATGTCACCTTGTGGAAAAGCTCCCCCTCACTCGAGGAGCAAACACACACACACACACACACATGCAGAGCTGTGCCGCTCACGTGAAGAACCTATACAGATCATACAAAAAAGGATTTGGGCCACATTGGTGCCCACACGCACCGACAACTCTCTTGGTTTATTAAAAATAGCCGCAGCAAGTTCTAAATATAAGCCAGTAAATTGCCAGTATGGCCCACAGACAGGAATGTACAGATCCCAGTTTGGTGGTGGGTAAATCTGATTACAGTATTTGTGAGGATAAAAGGGGGAAAGATCCCCCCACACACACACACATACCATTTCTCCTTTTTCAATCAATAACCCCTTGATTCTAATAGACATCGATTGTATCTGAATCCCAGATCCCCAGTCCCAAATGTGATTATAAAATGGCCAGTCTTGACACTTTATTGAAAACAATGAGGCTGGAAGGAGGACTGAAAGGGAGGGGATGGGGAGGGTCCGACTGGGAAAGATGGATTAATCCTGTGTGGGTCGGCTTGTTGGGAGTCGTCCCTTTCAGCTGCTTCTCCTCTCTGGGCTCCAGTGCACGTGTGGGAGGATGCATGTCAGAACCGCCGCGCTCACCATCGCGTGGTGAACTTTTGAAGCAGGGGCAAAGTCGCCAATGTCTGCATTTTTGTTATTAAATTTCCTAGAATTGATATAGTGTAAAGCTTTTGGGTGGTTATTCATGATAATTAGCCTAGTCTGAGATTATGTTAAACATACTATTCTTATTTAAATGATACGTCATATAAATTAAGTTTATGTTGTAATTATTTCCCGATTGTTTTCTGCAAAAGAATGTAATTAGTTCAGGCATTATGTCCACATGCTGCATTTTTTTTTGACTGGAATGTGATGCTACATTTACAGAATTTCTTGATATCTTGTCCTGGTATTCAATGAACAAGAGCAACGCGCTAATTATCAGCAGATTATGGTTTGTTTGCAAGACGGATCCATTGTGACTGAAAAAAACATGATAATTGACATTTTGCCATGATGCTAATCAATATGAAAGACTGATGTACAGGATGAAAGATGTGCGTTGGGTCCTGGCTGTTCAGTAACTGACAGACATTTGAAGTGATTACTAATCATAATGAACAGCAGGAAAGCCTTAATAATTTACACATTTTTCACCCGACGGGCTTGTATTTTTACACACTCGCAAGTTTAACTCTTCAGTTTTGATCTTCTATCAGCGCCTGTTGTCAAAATGTGTGATTAATCTCCATTGTTCACATTACGGCTCCTCTGGATCGGTTACTCTTTGCTCCAACATGTGTGGAGACAATCCGCCTTCACATCCCAACAGCTGGAGCTACTCAGCAACACCTTTCATGCTATTTAACACTTGGAGAGGCAGTTGAGCCATGCACTTACCATCCACGCCAACCCTGCATTTATGTGGCAATACTATACTTTGAGTCCACAGGCAGCAGCCTGACAAGCAGACTGCTGAGACTTCGTTCCTGCTCGTTTTGCAGACTCAAACGCCACTTTGACCTGGAAATGCAGCGACTCAATGAAATAAAGAAGCAGTTTGAGTTTGCGCTCATTTGCTTCTTCTGCACTCATGGATCATGGATGTCGCCGGCATAATCGGGATGGAGTTTCTCCCGTGATCTTACCAAAGACCTGAAGCTTACACACACACACACACACACTAATTTTGAGACTGTTTCGTACCTTATTTTATCACCTATTGTCAAAAACATTACAAGGACGCATGAAGGGGTTGTAAAGCACGACTGCAGCTGCAGTATAAATGATTCTCTGAAGGATTATCAAAGGCCATCTAGATCCAAGGTGTTCACATTAAAGGGGATTTCTTTGTGCTCTGACAGCACCTGAAGCGTCTTTAGCATTTATTGATTTCTTTTTTTTAATAACCTCCTCGACTATATTCGGTTTGACGAATAAACCTTGATGTGCTGTTTTAGAGTGTTTTGGAAGAAAAAAAAGGTCTTGAAGGGTTCGCGGAGCTCGGCGCTTCCCACGCCAAATCCATGATTTTCATCTGCTGCTCGATGCTTCCGCTAAAACAAACAGCCCATAATGACGGCATTTACAGCTCCCCTGTCAGACTCTGATCAATCTAAAATGCAAATGCACGCCCTCTGTGCTCGATCAGTTGATAGTGAGTTATGGGATAGGACATTAGTGGATCATTTAAGGTGTTGCCTTCCTATTTCTCTCATTTAAATGAAGTGCCTGATTTTAAAAAAGCACATAATAAAACCTTTATTTACACTGCAGGCACCGTTTTAGGGACGCACAAGGACGCTGATGATTCAGCTTCTGCAGCAGCAAACACAACACAGGTGCACCTGTATCACATATTCCCTGCTCTCATGCTCTTAATGAACCTTTGAATATTCGTCACGCGCGTCAGAATGACTTGAAATGACCTCTGCTCACGTACACACGGGCTAATTTGTTCCGAAGGCCTTATCTGTTTGTTTGAAGCCAGTTTCGCTGCAGGTCTCAGGACCCAGATAAACTCGTTACGTGTAGGAAAACATCCGTCCGCCGAGCCAAGAATATCAGCCTAGATAAATATCAAAATAAAGTTATTATGGACAGAGGATATGAAGCCGCACATAAATTCAACCAGTGGACGCTTGCCAGGAGAGAAATGAGAAGAGGAATGCTGATCGTCTTGAAGTGGAAAGGTGCCAGTCGATATTGTGCTGAAAGCCCCTGGTCAATCTGGTGAAAGATACTGTCAATAGATTGCATCCTCAAAACCACAGCAATAGATTCCCAGAACATCACAGTGCCCGCGTGCGTGCGCGTGTGCGCGTGTGTGTAGATGAGGCAAACACAATTACCCTCTCACACTATCCTGCCTGATTTGGACCTGAGCTCCTGTCACAGACTCGGTTCCATGACACATTACTCTAACAGCAGGATGCTGCTGATAGTTTATTAACCGTTTGGTCGCAGCAGATATTTTATGCATATTTGTGGCCCATTTGTTCATATTTTGATGAGTAAAATATCACCGTGAAGAATCTATACTGGTTAAGCACAAATTATTTGAATGGTATCTGCCTATAAAATGTCAATCTAGAGTTTCCAGAGGGCTCCCTGACCATCTGCGCCGCCCACCCCGATGGAAGCCTTTAATTCTGGGGGGACAGAAAGAGGTCCAGTGGGAGGGGTGGCTTGGTTTGGGTCTCCCTGGGCATCATGGGGCGAGGGTCTCTGGAGATATTGTTGGCAAAATACTGACTCACCTGGCCCTGGAGGGTTTTGGAGCACACACACACACACACACACACACACACACACACACACAACACACACACACACACACACACACACACACACACACATTAGATAGACAGCTGCTAGCATAATGGGGAAGCTGATGGAAATGATACATGGATGAATACACACAGATATACACAATGATGGAATAAACAGTGAACACACACATTTACACCCAAAGCGGTAAGTCATCAATATGCAAACTAACTAATTATATGACTGAGTGACACATTCAAGCAGCCCGTCCATCCTCGCCGCCGCGCGCACACAAGCATGCACATGCGAGATACACGGAAATGTCAGCTTCAATATAATTTACTATCCAGCAGCTCAAGTAAAGGACGGAAAATTGAAAACCTATTTACAATCCAAATCAATGGCATATCAGAGTGTCATTCATTGTGTTCGTACAGCGCATAAAACTTCATTAGCCCAACGAAATGCAAATAGATTTTCTCAGAAAATGAGATATCATGGAGGAGGCTGGCATCCAGTGTTACGTGTCACTTAGACCAGGAGGCAATATGACTCCGAGGCAGCGGGCAGACATTTTTATGAAGACGGACACACTAAATCCAGCGTCACCATTGGCAGCCCATAAATATTATCAACCTCTGGATAGATATGACTTGTAAATTGACCATAAAGCAGATATATATATACATACTGTGTATGCGTGATTTAGCGGCCTGCTGTATTGAGGGACATGCGGTGGCAGATGTGTGATGAACGTCGATCTGTCATACAGTGAGCGTGCAGGATGTGTGTGTTTCGGCTTGCAGGGGAAAGGGGAACACCCGCGGGAACAGAGAGCTACTGTCGGGTGATCCCCACAGGCTTAAGATAAACCACGTACAGCTGTGTTTAAAAGGGTCCAGCGAGTTAATTCAAAACGAGGCTGGGAGCCACGCGTGCGCCTGGCGGTTTGGGCAAGACGAGAGGGGCCGCTGAAATAACAACGCGACAGCTGGCAACGGGAGCCTCACGGATACTCTCGCACCTCCCTCCAACCCACTTGACTGCATTAAAAAAGGAGGCTTCATCAAAGCTATTCATGTTGCCTCCATAAGTCATCATCTCATTTGCAAGACAAATGGGGAAGTCAGAATGGTCAGTGCATTCTAATGAAGAGCTGAGCGGCCAGCTTCTGTCCTCCTCTCCTCTCCTGCCCTTGCAGACATAGGACGGCGAGATTTACTGAACTATTACTGCATCAACATTCAATCTACAGTATTACAGACTTGCTGTGGTATATATAAACATTTAGGGGACACGGGGGCCAGTGATTGGGTGTTATTTGTTAGATTTCAGTTACTTACCAGATTGGAAATTACTTCATAAATTCTCTGATGAATCCTTGTACTTACTGTAAGTGCAGCTGTGCCCCAGGGCTATGTCATTCGCCCCGTTTTTCTCACTGTACGGACATTAAAAAGCCTAAACAGCCAAATATTTGCATTAGAAAATACCGAGATAACAAATTATACTCGCCAGTGTCAACTACCGGCCCTCCAGTTGGTAAGTGATCTTTGACCCCTTGACCTTGAACACCAGAACGACTGATCAGGCGTCTTCCTTCCAAAGCCGGGGCTTGTTGGCTGTGTATTGTAAACCATGTATTGTGTATTGTAGCCTGACAAGCATTCAAATTTCCGATTAATTAGATGCTTTTAAAGCAAGTTTAACCGTTTTTAACTTTGAATTCAGTTAATGTATGCCTGTGCAGGACATAGATAAGATGGAGGCCAATGATCACAATTGCAAACCTATTATCATTTGCTCCAAGCGTGCTGGATTCACTGGTGAACCAGTGACCTTAACATTAATTTCACGAGGTCGTGCAATCCTGACCTTTTGTGGAACGACTATTGTCACTGTAGATGGCAGAACAATTGATTTTCAGTGCCCTGAAAGCTATCTAAGTCTGAGATCAACAGACTGTTGATTTAGCTCCGCGCTTGTCTTGAATAATTAAATAAACCCAATTGGTCTGTTGATATCTATGCATTTTAATCACTGAAATGACTCCATGAGATGCTCCAGGAATCTGACAAGAGGACCAAAAGTGTAATAGATGAGCACAGATATGACACCCTGAAAATCGATGACCCGTCAAAGGGAGATCTGGGCACTTTAGCTATTGTTGATTTATTGTGGGAATTGATTTTTTTTCTTTAAAGGTCAGTCTTCCATAGAAGTGGCATGGGAATGTGAACTCTGAAAGCTTTTTAGTCACAATAAATTATTAATAACTCTCATCCACACCTTTACAAGATATGCTGGCTCAACAGATCCAAATTTGCAGCAAAAACAAAACAAACAAAAAAACCGGAAACGAAGGCGCAGGGGAGCGAGATGGCGTCACGTGACAGCAAGGTGACGATAATTAGTCCCGTAACGTTCCTTTACGGTGGGAACTTGCTTCAATTTTGAGGATATTGGCTTCTGCAAACGGCTAACGTTTTTTAAAAATACAAGTTTTGGGGATGTGTTTGAGGACGAAACTACTTTACGCGACAACTACTTTAGTTTTTTGCCGTTCTCCCTCCTATAAAGCAACAAACCAATTACCATTTCCTCTCGACTTAAAAAAAAAGAAAGATTAAACGTTATATTCCTTATATGAGGCTAAAAAATTGAAACTTTCCCACCCATTTTGCTCTGTATAGTATGAATTGTCTGTGACGCAGTCATATTTCTGTGCAGGTCCACGCAGGTGTAATTAATAAGCTTATGTTCCAGGTACTGACGCAGTTCCCAGCACGCCTTTGTGCGCAAAACAGCACCTTTGCTCTGACTTCAGTGGAACAGCTTCTTAATTAATATCATTGGGAATACATGTGAAGCTCCTATTTAAACAGCAGCTGGAATAAATGGCCCTTCATAAATAATTGCGGCATAAACACATTTATTTTGTGTTAGCGTTTTCAAAGCTGTCCTCGGAAAGTCGTAGTGGAATGTGGCCATCTGAGGGTCGCCAGGCACCGCAGAGGCGCCTGTGCTTGTGAAGTTCCATCGGCCTGTAGGTGGGGCTCTGATGCAGTGTTTTAAAGCCTGGGAGAGGACAGGACAGCAAGGGAGAGGAGAGGAGAGGAGAGAAGGGTGGGAGAAGATGCTGCGGCAGGCGCAGCAGACCTCACCGAGCACCCGAAAGAAGGTTAAACAGTCAGGGGACAAATGCCGATCGGAGAAGTTGATTTTGGTCGAGCTGATTCCAAAATTTCACCACTTTGAACGTTGTTTTAGTTCTTTTCGTGTGTTTACAAAATCCTATGATGCACAAAGATCGATGCCTGTATTCGGTTTTATATACCAGATTTGGCTCCACGCATTTCGCCAATTGTGTTACATACACGATTACATAATTGGATCTTTAGGAATATTAATGTGAGGAACTGTCAGGGGAATGATGCGCTCCTGAACCGAGAGATCATCAAAGAACAAAAAAATTATAATCCCCTGTAACTATGCATGAACCGTAGGCCTAATTATGTTTTTTTCTTCGTGCCTAATCCCCATCTTTAAACGATCCCCGCGATTAGACATTCAAATCCGATGATCTGATCTTTTCACCCCGGTACTGAGAGTTATTTGTGTAAAGTCCCTCGTTGGCGCCGTCGGATCCCATTCTCAACGGGCTGAATCACATAAACCCTGCGTGGAGCTGTATTTCTTCCTCAATTATTCTGTGGAAAATTTCAAATCAGTAGGTCATTCTTAAAAATAGTCACATAATAGAGTTTCTGGGATTTTTCGAAGTTGAGAGTACTAATGTGCGTATTCGGAGGTTGGTAAGCGGGTTTTATTTGCGTTCCTCTTTCTCGAGCTCTTTGACGGTGCCTTAAACTACCCCCGGACCCGAGACTTTACTGAAATCCCCGAAACAAAGATCCATTTCTGGAAACGACCCAAGCGTAACCCAAGTCTCTTCCGACCCTTAAGAGCCACCGCCAAGCTGCAAACTCCGACTCACGCCCCTCTCCTCCTCCTCCTCCTCCTCCTCTTCCTCCTCTCTCTCTTCCTTTACGCACTCCGCCGCAGCACCCTCAGCGCCTCAGTTGAGCAGGAGCACCGCACTGAGTCACAACTCTGCGCATACACGCACGCACGCACAGCTTCCTGCGGTATCCCACACGGCGCATCGGGTTTTCCATCGGCATACCAAGTGCGTCTTCTGCCCGGGGATGGGAGGCGCAGCTCTCGGGTCTCGGCGAGCTCAGAGCGGCGTAGAAGAGTCCTGCTGATCGGGGATGCTGCTGGAAGTCCGCCGCTGGTTCTTTTCCTCGCGCAGGAGCCGTCTTATATCGACGCCTCTTCCCGGGATTTAAAGACGTTTGGCCAGGATATAACGTGCACAGCGTTTGTCATATTTGGGGGACTGAGAGGAGTTGAGGATTTCTCTGGACGTGCCCCCCTATCCGCAGTGTCGATGCGGCTGTGAAGTGAATATCTCCAGAAATTACAGGTAAGCAGCGAAGCTCTTCACCGCGGTACTTCCAACATCCAAGAGTGTGTGAGGGCGCATCGGTGCCGTTCCAGCCGGGTTCTGGGCGGAAACTTGTCATTGCATTGGCCAGGTGACGGAAGGTGTGCTGCACCTGTTCTCGCTGCGCCAAGCCCGGTCTGCGCGCTCGGACGGAACCGGGTCGTTTGGACCATACGTGTAGGTGAAGTGCAAACACGCGAGCCGAATTCGGCTAAACTTGGAACCGCGTGGTGATCGGATTTCCAACGTCACCCATGCCCTTCATCCTCTCTGAGCCCAAGTGATCCGCATGCCCGGAGCGTGCTCGTTGCTCTCGCAGCCTTCAAGTCTGAAGGTTACAAACCGAAAGATCTGACGGGGTTCCCGCGCTTGATTTACGCAGCACCGGGGATAAACCCACTGCGTAGGACCAGCCCTCGGTGGCGTGTAGACTGGGATTTGGATTGAAATAATGGGAATAAACAAACATTTCTCCCAGTTGGTATAATTCTGCTCTTTAACAACAATACGCTTTTAACGCGCAGATCTTGGCAGCTCGGCTGATCTTGTCCAATAAAAATGTTTATCCGAAACTATTAAACGACGAGTTCGTAATGTTTCTTTCACGGTGGCACAATCTAACTTATTGTTCCATTCATGCGGAGCCAGAGTATAAATTATATGCATTATTAAGGCCAGTGGAGTAGCTCTGCCCATTTTAAAAGGCACGTTGCCTTCGCACAGGCGCTCCTCTCCCGGGTGCATTTCCCAGGATCGCCGGACTTCAGTCTCTCGTCCGCGCATTTGAACTTTTTTCTTTTTTAAATTTAAGGGATACTCGCAGTGTGGTTGTTACCAGCGTTACACTGAATTAAAACGGTGTAACACAGAGATAACTGAGAGATATTGCTTAAAAAAAGTCAATGAAGTCAAATTTGTGCATTTCCATCAAAGTGATGCTGGAAATGTCACTTGACATTTTGAACATTTTAAATTGTACAGATATTTAGATGGGTAGTTGTCTTTGGAGGCTCCAACTAAGCTGTAATGGCTCTTTGCGCCATCCTGCAATGCATCACTTTTTTGTTCTTGTACTGTATTTTAGTTCTCATGCCAATAAACTGAACAAAGTATTAATGAATATCAGTGCTGCCTTGAATGTCCCACGCATCTGTAGAGTAAGAGCAATGCAGGCGTTGAATGTCGGACATCTCCATGGCAAATTTCTGTCCTCATCAATGATCGTAATGCTGTTCATCTCTGAACAGGGACTGCTGGAGCTTAAGCTGATCAGAGTTGTAATATTTGAGACTCTTGAGCACATGTTGTCGTCTCAACTGTGTAATATGTCTCAGATTTGAAATGGAGCTGCACACTGGGCTCCGTTCTTGCTCTCTCTCTTCTTCCTCACCTCTTGTTCGTCCACACTCTCTCACACCTCATGCGCAAAGCAGCTGCTTCAGCTTATTTGCAAAATGCAGATCCGTAGTGCAGCAGTCCTCCCTGTTCATCAAGCCCCTCCAGTGTTCCTCCCTCTCACTCCAGGCTCAATGCATCAATTCAGCGTTGCCCTCAATCCACGCAAAATGCTGTCGTTATTTGGCTGATATCTTAATGTTGCAGGTTGTTTTACAGTTCAGCAAAAGGGTTAACAACTATAAAGTAGACTTGGTCCAGAGCGGAGTTCTCAAACGGAAGCGACCAAAAGGGCTCCGCAGGCTGGCTCAGTTGATAAATGTGTGCAGGATTCCATGTTCTTGTTCTTGTTTTAGGAGGACAGTGACAGCAGCTCTGATGCGTTTACAGGCTAATTAACTAAAACTTCAGCATGTCAACACATCACAAGGAAAACTATGAAAGCATCTGTTCAGTTCATTTATTGGCTTTCATGCTTTTTTTTTGAGAAGGCAAAATTAGCTCTTTTAACAAACCTCTGCTGGTTCAGTTTGAATTATTCTGTGAGGATTAGCACCTAATGAAGTTAAACATTCTGTGCAGACTGAAAATCAACTGTCTCCATTAAATATTGGCTGAGGGGTGATGTGATCATTGGTAATCTGTCTCATGTCCTTAAAGTTCCAAGGTGTAAGCTAGACCTTTGTTTTGTGCACTTTAGTGCCTCAGTAGGAAAGGAAAATCTTTGAACCTTGATCATCTCCCTACTTTCATCTGTCTCTGTGTCCTGTCCATCTAGGCCTGCCCTCAGGAACGGGAACAGCAGCCTTTATTGGCCTGTAAGAACCTCACATTGACATTACTCCATATCCGCCGGCCAACGTTACAGCTAAAGGGGCGGAGTTTGGACCCAGAGAGCGCGGCCCTGTCAACATTATAGCTTGCAGATGGCCAAACTCTCACTCCAACCTTGGTTGTAAGGACATCAATAAAATTTGGGGCGGCCAATTTACATAAACAGGCTCTATAAAAAATCTTGTGCTGGAGGCAGCAAATGAATATGAGGGTGATAGATTTCCTATATGAATGATTTAGGTAGCAGTGCTAGTCTGAGTGTGCTTGTTTGCTGTATGTGGGCGTGAATGATGCATCTGTGAGTTGTGTGGCAAGGCCCTATATGGATACTCCGGTCACATAGATGTATCATCATGTCAGACTGAATGATGTGTCTGTGGATTGGACTTGAATGGAGCTCTCTGTTTGTTCTCATTCTTTCTGTTGCTCTTTGTCGTCCAGTGTCTCTCTCCCATTCTCTCTCACTGTGCGATACACACACGCACTCGGTTAAACCCCCCTGGGCTGTGACAGGGCTACCAAGACGCAGGCTAGCATCCAATTAGGCTCTCCCTCATCTCCCATGCCACTCTATACCACGGAAAAGACTGCAAATTTTGGTGTTAGTTTAATTTTAGAATTCAGTTTGCCTCACCAACTGTTTCCTCCATAATTGGCATCCATATTTTAGGACATTTGAAATGGTGTAACAATGGCTGCCACAGTTAAACATAGAATTAGCTGTGCTTTTGTGGTAATGGTCGCAACGAGTATGATCGGATGAAGCTGGTTTATCACTTAAAAATTCTGCTACGTCTGCACGGATTTGACCTTAAAAGTGAAGTTCAAATGCACATTTTAGATTTAAAAAAGTCTTCGTCTGCGTTTATTTGAAGCTTGATTGGCATCATGTTATTACCCAGTGACATTGTGATGATCTTAATCTAAATTCCAGAGTGAGGAGTAATTGCTTACAAGTATGTAATTAACCCTTTTGTCATGCACCAGTGCAAGACATATTGATATCTGCAGCAGCGATTCCAAGGGAGGATCTACAAACAATAGGTGTTTTGAGTCCTTTGGATAGAAATCAATATGTGTCACAATGTGCAATTTAATGAGAGCCTTTGTTGTTGTCTGAATAGTTTGCTCAGCACAAGTGATGCCTACAGTAAAGGCATAGTGTGTGTGTGTGTGTGTGTGTGTGTGTGATGGGGGTTGATCACACACACATCCTGCTGCTCAGAATTCTTCTTTCTGCTTGGCAGAGTCATATTGAGCTGTCACGTGTCTTTATAATGGCCCAGCCCATGCACATGCAACTATATCACAGTTGCACCAATTTTATTTCCTCCTCCCAGCCTTCTTTCATGCTTCCTTTCATCTTTTTTCTCAATCCCTCCCTCGTTCGACTGTCTCTGCCTCCAGCTCACTCTTCCCCGTATCTTTATTCCCCACTCTAAGCTGCCAAGCACATAACTTTATCTGTGCGTGTTTGGGTCCCAAACGTTGTGACATTGGAATGACCTATGAGGCAAAATGAAGTGAGCGGAGTAAACTGGGGAGGGTGCAGGTTCAGATAAGCATCAGCGGCCTTGCTGGAGTGCAGCTCCTGATGGGACCACATTAGGCATTTCCCCCGGTTCCCTTTTTCATATGGATCTCTGGGTTTGATACTAAAACGGCTCTCTTTAATGCGCTGGCAGGTGACACGCTGTGCAGATCAGCTCTCATGTTTGTGTGTGCCAAACCAAGCATAACAAGCACTAAATTAGTTTTGTTTTAGATGCACGAAATGATGAGAAATTTGCAGACAGTCTTAGGGCGTTTAATTCCTCCTCCTCGCTCGTATTTGCTCCAGGGCCGCCGCCATAAGTCCACGCATGGATTAGGCTTTTAATTCTGTTTTCATCTTGTCTGTCACACAGAAGCATGGGCATGCATGTTTAAGTATGCAGACATACATGCACACATGTTATTAATCCCTGCCACACAACACTTCAAAGCATCCAATATTTATGGTACATCTAACATGTGAACTCTTTCTTAATTGCTTGGAATTTATCTCTCTGCAGAGACGGTTCGCCCCTCCCACATCAGTTTAGTCTCTCACCAGCAAATCTTCCTTTTTAATTGAGACTATAGGACCAAACAATGTTTCAAAATGCTTCAAGTGGCCTGTTAGCACTTTACTGGAATGTCAGCAACTGAATCCACTGCTGAAATAGGCTTGCCTTCATTGTACTAATGTAATCCTCAAAGAATAGGCTTGCTTTCTATTTTCACTGTAGATTTTGACTTGTTTGGAACTAAAAAGCTCTTTGAAGGTCAGCTAAATTGAAAAGGACTTATTATCCAACAGTTTGGATGTGGTTTGGTAGGTGTGAGAGAGTGATTTCCAAGCAGTTAATGAAGGAAAGGGCCCATTGTGTCATTTTTGGGCGTTTTGAGTCTCATATTTTTACAGCACAGTCTTGTTTCCTAGCAGGAAGGACCCTCTGGGGGTTAACAGAGGATTAAAAGTTAATGATTTGTCTCGCATCTCCTGTGTCTGCTCCATGCAGCTATATTGTCCCCTCTTCTCCTTCCTGTCTGGCATGTGTATCAGGGGGCATCAGTATGCAGCGTTACCACAGTAATTGTGAAACAGCAGGCTCTGTGAGGACCCCTGCTGTGTTGTAGCCAGAAGGCAGTAAGGTTGGGAGGATTGGCTTTACTGTAATACCCTCGCCCACCCCCCCTCAGGCTGTATCATAGTCTAGCAGTATAATATTGGGGATGTTACAGAGAGGTTTAACAAGGCTTACTCTGGGTTTTGTGTTATTCTCTCAGTACGATATTCTCTTTTTAGTTTGGGATTTTGCTTTTCTTGAGTTTTTTCTTTTTGTTGATGGGATTTGGAACGTGTCAGTGTGAATGCAGCGGCTGACTCTCAGCCAGGGCCCTGACTCTCTTCAACTTCGGGGGAGAAATTTGTTGCTCTTCTGGAATAGAAATGTTTGGTTTGCTTTTCTGCTAAAGCCTTAGACTTTTACTGCTGCTGTGCGCTGACTTCTATTTGCTGTGGTTAACCAGAGGGAGAAAGTGGGTGAACTGAAACATGAAGTGATTGTTGCTAAACAAGACCCCATTTAGGTGCAGTTTCCCTCACACATGAGCTTTTTCTGCAAGCACCCGAGAGCCTGTTGTCTTATATTTAGATCCTTGCTTCGTGTGAAAAAGGACCTATTAAATTTTTCTCCGATAGTGACACTATCCCTACCTGCCACCTACACAAGCAACAGTGTTCCTATGGCAACATGACTTGTCAACCGAGGGAACCCTCATGAAAATTGTCTGCTCGATTTGTTGTGGAGAAGAATAAAAATGATGGATACTGTAACTGATGGGCTTTTGATCACTTCAAAAAGCTGTAATTGGACTTTAACTTTTTCATCTCCAGAAGATAAATCACCTAAAATTGTTGAGTGCCTTCAGTGCCGTCAGTTATCCATCTCTCACACCAGCTAGTTGGAATCTCTCGGCTTTCTCCATCTGATCTCTATATATCTTATCACTATTGTTGAAAAGTGAGTTTAGTTAATGTTAGACTGTACTTCATTTGGCTGACTGAAGATACTGTAGGTGCTAAATCGAGAACTGCAATTAAAATGCAGATAGTTTATCGGACGTGTTTGCTGTAATTACATGTGGATTGTGACGGTTGCTGTTGCAGGCCTTCCCCGGGGACAGGGCCACGTCTGAGGGCAGCAGTCCCAGTCCAACTGCCCAGCAACTATTTGTTGTTGTGTACTGTGGAGAACAGTCTGTTGAAAATCCTTTTGTTCTGCCATCTTTTGTCCTCCAACGGCTTCACTTGGTAGTTAAAAGAAAAAAAAGCCAAGTCTTTTCCAATGATTATTTTGTCCTCTTATATGCAAATGTTCTGCAGGAAAAATGAGTTTTGAGTAATTATGTAACGGAATGAATATGATGAAATAAAGGGGAACTGGATCAGCTGGACAGGAAAGGGTTGCTGGACAGGAGCTTTTCTGACTGTTTTCTGTCTCCATCTATCCTGAATCAGTACCCCAAAGCTGTAATGACCAGTTGGAAGGCAGGCAAACGTGGAGTCCTGAATCTTGTCGTGCCTGCCTGAAAGCTGTAGCAAAATGTAAAGTTTGGAGAAGACAAACACAAACACGTCAGTTGGAAGAGAGCGTGTTAAACTCTGGATAGTAATTTGCATCTTGTCTCTGTAACTGATAGCTGGCTAGAAAGCTTGTCAGATGTGTTTATACCAGAGGGCTTTTAGGAACTAAGTCAAAGGGAGAAGGGGAAGTTTTGAGGGGAGATGAGCACTGAGGAGGGTGGGAGGTGCTGGAGAAAAGCGTGTAATGGAGGATAAACCTGCCTGAAGTCAGTTTTCCCATCTCTCACGTTGGGTAAATGGTTCAGACACACTTTTCCAGCCTGTACTCAAGGGTCTAGTTCTAGTCAATTTAGGGATTACATAACTGTTGTTAAACTGGAGAAATAAATAAGGGCATCTGTGTATTTGTAATCAAGAAAGATGAATCCCTGAAACATTTAATCTGTTTAAAATTGACCTGTATTTTAGTTCATATACCAACTTTTCTCACCACAATGTAAAGCATCTGTCTGTTTAACAGCATTTGTATTGGCAGTTGTATTGATTTTAGCTGTAGCAGGACTGGGTTTCTCTTCCGCTGAGTTCTTCTTTTGCAAATTGCATTGCATATGATGTCTCAAATGTATCTATTCATTCCATATAAAAGGCCCCAAGATGGGATTTGAACAAAGGCTGTGTCTCCATGGCTAAAAAAAAAAGGCATTTTTAGATGAGGTCTGTAATCACCAAGTCATGATTACGTTTCCATATGAGCTGTGCATAGAAGCTCAGTCAGAATTGCCATGTTTGAGCCATCAAAGAGCCACATTTTGGTTGATTTCCTCGACAGAACATCAAAAACCAAATTTGGCTCAACCAGTTTTGATTAATTAGCCAGATTTGGTTGTATAAGCTTTACTGAAAACGGCTGTTTTTCTCCATCGTGTTGATATTGTATCCTTCATGGATTATATCCGGACGTTAGAGATGCTTAAACCATCCATGTCTGTTGCTCTACATTGTTCACGTCTGACAATGTGCTCAATACTAATTGACTGCCTTTTGTGCTGGCTTGCTATACGCAGCTTGTTATTCATAACATGTGTAGTGAAGTGTGATAAAAGGTGTTCAGATCTGATTTATTAATCTGTAAATAATTGGTAATATGATGTTGAGTTTATGGGTAACATCCTCCATCCACTCAAGTAAAGTATAACTTTAACCTACACATTTATATAAATAGAGGGAAAAGTAAAATTCACCCCTCAAATGTTTGCATTCATGTGTTGAGTATACCTGTTTCCATCATAAAAGAACCCTTTTCAACACTGTAAGATAAAGCCTGACTTCAGCTTGCTTCTGGAGATTTGTCTGACCTTTTTAAAGGAAAAATCCACTTCAGCTCATTTGTCATGCCAGCTTTGTCCTTCTAATGCCAAACTATTTGCTGAATCTGTTGAAAAGGGGAATACTTCAGCAGCTGGAAGGGCACTTTTGACACACATTGTCAAACTGCTCAGTTCTGAGACAAGTACTGCAAGACAGCAAGTCTCTGCAGGTGGAGACATTCAGTCTTCACGAGCAATAGCCCAATTCTCGCTCTATCCCAAATTGCTTGGACTTTGGTGCACTTTGCACATGCACAGGACGGAACAACACACGCTTTTCAGGTTGAGGCAGGGGAGAACGGTTTGGGGAGAGGAGATATGCTGACACAGACTTCAAGTAAGCATAGCATAAGGAGTTAAATGTGGAATACAAGGCGAAGGGCACACGTGGTTGGAGACTGACCTCATTCCAGCTCTGTGTAGCACACCAACAGATCTTTAAGACTCATCACCACTATGGATTAGAAGGAAAAGCTGTAATCCACGCGCTTCGAGTAAACCAAATCAACTGCTGCACAGCTGAGCCTCACAGATGTGCACAGGGAGAGAGAAAGGAATAAGACAGGATGGATTATTAGGACAGTTTTGTCCAGTTGTTTGTTCTTTGTGCTCAGAGCAGCACACATGCACAAATATTACTGCAGAGATTTGATTTGCACGCAACCGATTTTCCATCCAGCACACGGCATTCCGACTTCTTTAACAAGCAAAAACGAGAGGAAAAATAAAGCAGAAGTTTTTAATATTTTATTTTAATCACCACAAAGCCTTCTAAATGATCCAGTCTTGGATGTTAATCTCAGAGGTCAAGGCAGATTTAACTCTGCAGCAGCAGAGATGAAGATGTAGAAATGTAATAAATACCAACAGGCCCCTGATAAAAGCTTTTGGAGAAATACACTTGGATCGATGTTGGGTGGATTTAAAAACAACCTGCTTCGTAGTCAATGGTCGACGATCAACGGCTTCAACTGTCGTGACCAAACAGCTGAACTGGGGCAAGTCTGATCCTGTTTACACTGATTCAGCCAAAACGGCTGATTTAGCCAAAGGGCGCCTTGAGAAGATGTTATTTTGGCACGCTACTGCTGTTTTTCTCATGAGGCACCACACATGCTGAAACCAGTTGGAAATTCAGACAATTTTAATTGTTATCTTCCTATCGGATTACTGTGTATTAGCTATTAGCAGCAGGAAATGTGCTACAGCTCAAGTTGTGTTTGTGCCACATGTCCTGCGTCTACAGGGCATCAGCATGTGTGGCCACATTGGAACACCAACTGAAACACCCAAAGAATTCCACTCTGATGCTATATGAGTGCAGTTACATGTTGGGGAGATGAGGCATGCAAGGCAACAGAAGTTGCTAGACTTGTCTCAACCTGGAGCGCTGCTACCCAGCTCCTCTCTCTCTCCGTCTTCCCTTAGGCGCTGGCTCCCCTGTGTGCATGTTTGTGCGTGCGAGAGAAGGCTTTGTGCCTGCCAGGATGTCTGTATGTCCAGCTACAAAAGTTGTTCACAACAGACTACAGAGGAAAAGATGTAATAATGATAATAACTCAGTGTAATTAATGGTTTAATTACGTTCATTGACTGGAATCCCTGCCCAACTGGCAGAGCTTGCAGGAAGCTACTGCCACATTTAGATTCAAGTGGCAATTATTCACACTGTGCTTTTACTGTTTCCACGTCAAAATGTCAGATGCAAAATATTTCCTTTCTCAGGTTAAACATTTTCTGGGTCCCGTTTTATTGCTTCGCCCTCAGTGCACACAGCCTTTGATCGAACGCTGCGGCGAAACGTGGAAGCTTTATCATCTGAAGCTACAGGTCAGCCTTTCCAATTTCCAACAAACAAATCTTGCAGGCATTTATGATGAAGGCAAGGTTGACCACTACGCCTCAAAAGAATATACCGAGGAGTCTGGCCTCGGGACATATGGATTTGCGGTATCCATTCTGTTGTAATCTCCTTGGATCCAAGTATTTCACTGTAGTAGCTCTGTGTCGGCCACAATTAATACGAATACATACATTTAGTAATTGTGATTTCATCAACTTTAGTCTTCTGGTTATGGCTTTATCAGATCTCTCCCCTCATACTCTCAAAACTTGGGTTTACATGAGCAAAATGAAGCAGTCCTGAATTAACTGCTTCAGCGGAACTGACATTGATGGATATAGATGAGTGAGACAGTCATAAATGCAGCGGCAAAGAAGAGGGGCAGAGGGAAGATCCAATGTGAAAGAAGACTTTAAAGGATGTCATCTTTGCTAAAGCTCGTAGCGAGGCTTCCTGCATGTAGGCACATTGTCATTCTTGCATGTTATTGCTTATTGGTTGTATTTAGTAGTGTATTTAGTATATAGTTTTATATTTTAAATGTTTTATCTTACTTTTGATATCCGGTTACAATTAAAACATAACCAGATCTGCATTAAGTGAGGAGTATAATTCATATTATTGTTAGTTTATATAAGTCATACATTTAAAATTGATAATGCCTGCTGCTTAAGGCAAATTTCAATATTACTATTTCAAAGATTATAAATTTGGGATACGTCCAGTAGCAGACCAGCAAAATGTCTCTGGATGATACAAATATGAAGACATTTTGGCTTCTTTGTTTTGAACGTGACCACACAGAGGCCACCACCCTGACACGACTTGTTCTGGTGTCAGCGTAGCGCCCGGCACCCTGCAACTCATTATTAATTACTATGTCAAGACAGAAAAAAGGGACAGGGGAAGCTAAAGGGGGTGGGGGATGGGAGGACAAAGTGGCTTAAATAGAGAAATTTATAAGAGAGCAGCTAAAATAGACGTCAAGAGGTGTTCAAATACGTAGCCGTGAATCCTAACTTTATTATTGTTGTTCAGCTAATTAATCGGTGCTGATGAAGCTCTCTTGATTGGTCGCTTGTGAGTTGCTCGTGTGTCACGTCTCACCATCCTAATCCACTCCAGAGCTTCATTAAGATCACTGATTAAATGGCCAGCTTGGACATTGGCAGGTGATGTGTATCCACCGCAGAGGCCCCGCCTATTCAGGAAGTCAGCTGTCATCCAACCCAATCAGAGCAGGGCGCTGACAGCCGGCCAGTGGGCTCTTCAACAGCCCTAATGACATTAGAGCCTCTTGATCTGCACTGATGATAACACACTCCACCAATCTCCACCTCCATCAGCACACACGGCAGAGGCCCGGCCCGAGCCAAGAGGGTGCGTCTGCAGTCAGCCCTCGTGCGCATCTGTATGCCACGTTTGACTGACCTTTCTGTGAATTCAAGGACTGTTGGAGTGCTGCATGACCTCAAGGACTCTGTCATTTCTCTCTAGCATGTAGAAACGCCTCTGGTGTCGTTCCTTTCAACGATGCAAAGCAGAGATGACTGTTTCTGTACCATAAATTTTCCAAAGAGGCTGGCACTGTATCTACCTTCTTTTGAAAAGGAGCATTAATAAGTCTCATGAAACTGGGAGAAATGGACTGTGGCTGTGAATGAAATGGACAGAGGGATGGGCAGACGTCGGCTGTTTAAAATCCAGAGGGGTGGCCCAGTTGGATCTTTGCCTTGGCCACATCTTTGAATTGCTTTGACTTGGAGAGAGAGAAAACCTAATCATAATTGGTTATACTCTGGAGGAAATATGGAAATGTGTAGTCTGCAGTGTTGCCTTCACAAATTGAACCTTTTAAATGTCACAAAGTATATTATTTATAGCCTTTAAAATGAGCCTTTTCGCAACATCTGTAGTAAACAATCTTGTACGTAATGGTAATGAGTCACTCAATGGCTTCTGTCATATGGACTCGGATGACAGTACAATCCCAAGGCTTTCTTTATAATATCAACAGCCTATGGTGGATTAGACCTCCTAACCCTGATCTAAACAGGGTATCTGGTGACAGTAATCCACGCTGCTAATCCATGTCTTGATGTAACTGAGGACATCATGATTTTCCTCCCTCTCTCTCTTAGTTCTGTTTTCATTTCTGCTGCTGCCTTCCTCAGATAGCACCATCTGTTTTGTGTAACAGCAGGGATTAGTTGAGTCTGAGACCTGATCATGCCATCATTACGTTTCCTTTTTGTTTCCCTGTGCTGTATTTGCAGGTGTTGCAATTCATAAAATGTCAGTGTTTTATGGAATAAAAGACAGTAGGCATCTTTTCAAATTATGACTGAACCTTTTTCCATTCCCAGTTGTCCATATTTGTTCATTGTTGTATTAAATGAAAGATTATCCCTGCATGCAGTGATGTGCAAATCTTGGTCACTTCATGCCCATACCACATTTCCAAAACCCTACTGTTTTCTTTTGCCGGTGACACTGTAGAAGGTATAGAGACATTGGTGCCAGTGGGTGTGTGCACGCTCAGCCAGCCCTGATCTCTCTGGCTCGCTGCCTTTGAGTGTATTCTGTGTACAAGTGTCAAGTTTCGAAGTGCCGTGTTGCACCGTGGTCTGGATGTTACGCCGAAGCGCGTGGAGCCCGTGTGAATGTGTGCATTTGTGATTATACAGTAAATATGCTGGGTGAGCGCAGGGAGACTGTTTTCCTGCGGTCCCAGTGTGTAGCTGTGATGTAGAGTGACACTTATGCCTCAGATCAGTGCCAAGGCGCAGCAGGGGAGAGGGGTTGAGGCAGGTTTGGGGAGGGGGAGGGACACTTTTCCTCCCCGACTATACTGTCGTCTTTGCAGCTGCCTGCTGTAGGTTTCAGCTACTGCTGCTACTTCCCAGAGCATCCAGGCATCTTCATGTGCAGACCTATGTTCTCCAATGAGATGACCAAGCATTTGTTTACTAGATGTGAGATGGCTGCCAAGCGGATTTCAAAGTAGCAGTTTAGGAGCCTTTTCAAGAGCAGGTGCATCGCCCGAAGCTCTGTTCCTGAGAGTCACACAGCAATCCACCACACTGACCCTTGCCATCTGATATCATGCCAGCCAGGAAGATACACGGTTGTATTACAAGGCGCTGCCAGATAATCTATTCCCAGTGGTCGAGAAACTCTTGCTTTTCACAGTGAAGTAATACATTTAAAAAAACAAAACAAAACCCCCAGATTTTCTGCCTGGTTGTATATATAATTGCTGTATGGATTTGACCAAATAAAAGGAGAGATTGGGTCATTTAGCTACCACAATAATGCTCAGTTATGTTTGACTGTCTTCCAGGGTGCTGTAGCACTCTACATGGATCTTTGGAAAGGACACAACCATCCTGCGACCACATTGTCACTCTAATCTCTGTAATCTACCTTCACATACTTTTGATATTTACTTGTCATCGACTCGTCTGTGAAATTAAAACTGCTCATCTTTTTACCTTGATATTGATTGATAATATTTACCTAGATGATTTTCTTCCTTATGATTCGAAGGGATTATGTGCTCGTGCAATGCAAATGAATTGTTTAAGCCCATACACTGTTGGATGTTAAGATTTCTGTGAAATATTTGGCCTCCTTGTCATCCCAATTCTCACACAATCCAACTGAAGGCGGATTGTTTTGTGTCAAGCACTACTGTCATATCTAGCCTTGGCTCAGTCTTGAAGTGTTACGGCTGTGACACATTTATGCACCATAGGTTTTATTAATGGTATTGTCCCTGGAATTGGCTCCCGCATCAGAATTTGTTTTCAGTTGCTCTTTGAGAGCAGCCGGCTCTTTACAGCCGGACCTTTTGAGAAATATTGGACAGTCAGACTAAAATAATCTTTTATGTAATAGCCCGAGCAGGATAGAAATGTCATCTGGTTCAGGATATTTGCACACCTTTGATCCGTGGTTTCGCCGTATCTGATGCATTTCAAATGCTGTTCTCACATCTTGGTCACACATTTATTAATAAGCTGTTCGAGCCTCTTTTTTCTCCCCCCAGTCAGTAGTTGTAAACTGTAGCTGTCATGTGATCCTGGCTGGCTGCTGACGGCTTTTGAGGACACTGAAAACGAAAATGGGGAAAAGCAAACATTCCAATTATGCTCTAAAGACTGAGCTCACAGTTTTGAGATAATAGGCACAAGCACACACAAACACACACACACGCACACACACAGCTGGAATGTACCGTCCCTTTGAGCCATCTCTGAAATGCATGTGTTTGCGTGTGGTGTAAAATGTGAATTCATTAGCACATTTTTATGGCTAACAGGCTGTAAATGTAGGATTGAATGAGTGTGTGTTGAGTGACTCTGGCTGTTGGCCCAGAGCAGTTCTGCTGCACACTTGGGTCACACAACTTAAAACCTCTTCTTTTGTTATTTGCTTCTTTCTACTTTAATTAAGGCAAGTCGGTAAGCTATGCTTTTGAATGCATATTGCACATGCAATAGTCCCGGTCACAACTAAAGCAGACTTTAATTAATGGAGCTTGATCATCAGCAGGCAAGGGCAAACAGCTACCAAATGAGCTCCCCCCTCCATCAGGGAGGATAATTACATTTCACCAACAAGGCGAGGCTTCTTATTGGAGACACACTGGCACAACACAGAGAGGGCAATTTCTTTTCCCTTCAATTCTAGCATTTGTTTTCTCAAAACTGCGATGTAGGGAGGCTACTGGGAGCTTTTCTTATCCAATTTGGTTTGCTTGTTTTGGATGTCAGTCAGCTGTTTGCTGCAGCCATGAGGGTAGGTGAATGCGAAGGTGCTTTTACAGCCTCTGTTTCTCACTTGTGCCAGTTCTCCCCCTTACACTCCCTTTGTCTCCCCTCATCAGTCTCTTTTTCTATTAATAACAACTCCTGAATTAAGTTGTCGGGGAGTTTCAGAGGGACGCTTTGGTAATGGCTGCCCCTCCTGTCAGCTAAATGAGAGGCGGGAACTCCAACGCTGTTTCCTGAGATTAATAGGCAGCTTCCTTTCCAGTTCTTGGTGAAACATTGTGGGCTCAGAGCTCCTTCATTACCACTGATGTAGCTGCAGCTCTCTCTCCTTGTTAAATTTCAACACCTTTCACTTCGATGGACAAAACAGAAACGCCTTTCAGGGCAATTACTGAACAGTAATTATTAATGTGCTGCAGTCGGGACTGATGGTAGATTGGTAGAACATCTAATAATATCTGTTGCTACTAACTTCAGATAGCGGTGCTATTTAAATAGACTGCAGCTGTCACAATCAGATCAAAGGGCTTTGTATAAATATTAAAATAGAAATGCACATTTATCTCTGAACCTCTTGTTTCAATCTAATACCTGTAATTTACCTGAAGAGCGCCCCCCCTGGTGACATGCCGCTTGTCACAAGCACCCTAATGAGCATGGAACATACACATGGATGCATGTGCGCACACATAGAGGCCATATTTGCAATAATGCAAACTGCATTAAGTTCTGCATAATGAGTTCTCATGTGGTGATCTGTCTGTTGGGTTGTGTTTACGGAAACGGATTGTACACATGCATGTGAAATTGAGTTGTTGTTGTTTTTTTAAACGTGTAGACATTACACCATTTGTAAATAAACTTGAAGGGTGACTATAAGGAATCTTATTTTTGCAACCACTTGCATTTTCCCTTTAATTGTTTTTCCTACTCTGCCTGTCTGTAGGCATGTTAAATATGGAGGGGTAAAATGCATTTTTCCCTCCTTGCTAGCAGTATCAGCATGTGAGCTGCCATGTTGGGCAGGGAGAGTAATTGCCAAAGCATGCAAATGACTACTCTAAGGGGAGATTCAGTTAGATGCACAGTGGCTGCAGCAGAAAGGCAAAGAGGTGTGGAGAGGGGCAGGGGTCCATGCGGAGACGAGGGGCCGATCCTCTCCTCCGGGGTGATGCATGACTCCTTTGCCGTCCTCTCCTGCAAACCATGATCGTGTCGGTTTCAGGTCTCTCTGCACATTTCCCAATCAACCTCTGCTGCGCCTCAGCCTCGTTTCTTTTTTAAACAGCTCATTTCTTTTCTAAGTATAGATCAGACTCAGGTCTCAAATGTGTGGCCTCGTCACCTGTGTTCCTCATTTTTTAATAATCCTCTGCTCCCACCTGTGCCAGATAGAAGTGGAACATAGATAGCATTATTTAATTGTAATAAATTGATGTATACAATACATGCTTGTTTATGTTCAGTTTTACTAATTTTTCTATCTTCTTTTAGGCACATTATGTCCTCCATGTCAGAAGACGTCTGATCCTATTTGGCCTGCACTACTGGACTGTGCCTCCTTCCTTCATCTCACCACTCCCAGCCTACCAGCCTAGCCATGATGTCATTCACCAGGACATGGACCTGCTTTTTTGTTTGCTGCTTCCTGTCTAGTTTGGTGCTTCCTGTGACCTCAGAAACAGTGTTACAAGCCGCGCAGGCCCACAGCTCCCAGGTTATCACAGCCTCTCTTCAGGAGGAGTATGCTTCGTTTAGAGCCGAGAACTCTGAGTGGAAATTCAACCATCTTGCTGTGGACTATCGTAATGGTAACGTCTATCTGGGAGCTGTCAACCGCATATACAAACTGTCTCCAAACTTAGAGGTCCAGGTGTCACATGAGACTGGTCCCGATGAAGACAACCGTGAGTGCTACCCGCCACGCATTGTCCAGCCCTGCAGTGAGCCCTTGACGCTCACCAACAACGTCAACAAAATGCTTCTGATGGACTATCGGGAGAACCGGTTGCTAGCATGCGGCAGCCTTTACCAAGGCATCTGCAAACTTCTGCGCCTGGATGACCTCTTTAAACTAGGAGAGCCCTTCCACAAGAAGGAACACTACCTCTCTGGTGCCAATGAAAGTGGCCCTGTGTTTGGTGTCATTGTTTCATATGGCAATGCCTCTCCGGACATGCTTTTTGTAGCCACTGCAGTCGATGGCAAGCCCGAGTACTTCCCTACTATCTCTAGTCGTAAGCTGGCCAGGAACTCAGAGGAGGATGGCATGTTTGCCTACGTCTTCCATGATGAGTTTGTTGCGTCTATGATAAAAATCCCTTCAGATACTTTCACCGTCATCCCGGACTTTGACATTTACTACATTTATGGCTTTGCTAGTGGGAACTTTGTGTACTTTCTGACTCTGCAGCCTGAAATGGGAAGTGGGCCCACCACTGGGTCTTCCTCCACCGGTCGAGAACAGGTCTACACTTCAAAGATTGTGCGCCTTTGCAAGTCAGACCCTGCCTTCAATTCTTATGTGGAGGTGCCCATTGGATGCATTAGTGGTAATGTGGAGTACAGGTTACTGGAGGCAGCCTACCTGTCCAAAGCTGGTTCCATCCTGGCGCGCTCACTTGACGTGGCACCAGATGATGATGTTCTGTTCGCCGTCTTTTCAAAAGGCCAAAAGAGGCACCTACATCAGTCCATGGAGGACTCTGCATTGTGTGTTTTCTCTCTGCGCAAGATCAACGAGAAAATCAAGGAGAGGCTGCAGTCGTGCTACAAGGGTGAGGGCACGCTGGACCTGGCTTGGCTCAAAGTCAAAGATATACCCTGCAGCAGCGCCGTGAGTACAATGTGCACAGTACATACACATACAATGACATGGGTGTTTACTTAGGATTGTACACTTTTCTTGCTCGAGAACTTTTTTCTGTTACCTACATATAAAAGAAATGAGGATTTGATAGGTATAGATGAAGAAATCCCATCTGAGCAGATTTGTAGCCTATTATACATCTTATTATAGTGAACATGTGCACTCTTTGGGTTCTGTCAACACTATTTTCTTAGGTTTATGCTCCATTAATCATCTATGTGTACTAACTCATCAGATCTGCACACCCATTTCAACAGTGCAGCACAGCCATCACACAGATTACCATAATTTAATTTTCTCCCAGTATGACAAATTTAGCACTCTATTTCATTTGATTTATCACTATACACAAATAAACAAGGTTAAATATGGTGTTACATGTTTGGACTCTCCTCACCAGTATCTGAAGCGGCTTGACATGTTTTTCTTGTGTTGCTCATGGGGAAATTCTATCAATAACAAAACTGCATATGCTCGGCAATCATGGAACGACCTTCACACTTCTCTGTGTGCTGAATCAAATATGCATAAAAGAACCATGTGCACCAGAAGGTGGTTCTTAAATTTAAAGACTCTGTGTAAGACTGATAGCTCAATATAATCACTGAATAGATTTAATATATTATGACTTAGATTTGTTTGAGTTAGAAAAACATCTGTGCACACAGTCCAGACCATAATATGATTTCAAACAATTAAAAACAAACGCAACATTGCCTAAAATTTCCCTTCTTAGTGCTGGTCATATATCCCATGTTTAAAACTGATCTCATTGCTCCTGCTTGACCTTAGCCATGCACAGGTCATTAAAGGACATTAAAAGTTGACCCTCTCCTGTGTTTTGTTGCGAAGTTGCCGTGTTTATCTATTAATCCCTCTCTGACACGGCACATGCTCCGGGGTGCCTGTGTCTGCTGCTTGAGGGCCTGATAAATCATGCCTGGGGTGGAGCTGTCGGCAGGGAGAGGAAGTGAGAGGGGAGCACACTGGGGTTAGCACTGAGGAATGATGCCGCTTCAGCATGCACCATAGTATCACTATGGCCACAGCATAAATTAGACCCTGCTGAACCAGTGACAGTGGCTACTGCAGGAGATGGATGTCTTCAGACACACGTGCACAACCTCCCTCCACTGAGCAAGGTGGCTTTTAAAGTCAGGACGCTCCTGATAAAGTGGAATAATAAAGTCATTGTTATGAAAGGATAATTCAGTCATTTACTATAATGTGGAATGGGTGTTGGTATGTTGACTGATGCTCATATCCCGCGATTCAGTTTATCTACTTTTTAGTCTTTGGTCCTTAGTTTGTAATTAATTCCTTTGCTGCCTTCAATGTGTTGGGGCACCACATCTCGGATATCATCAGGATCCTAGTTTAAACCCATCGTTCACATCTTCTGTATGCTGTGCCTCCCTTCGGTGCAGGAGGCCAGCAATCCATACAGGGCACATGTACACACATCCAGGCTTTACTTATTTATTTGCTTTGAGGAAATAGGATTGCTCCGAAAATTTAAGATGTTGGAGTGCTTCATGGTTTCCTGCACTCGTAAGACGCTCCAATCGGGGAATCACACAAGCTCGTAAATGTTTAATAAGAGTCTTATGCACTCTAATACTGCTTGGATTTCCTCTTACATTTCTATTACTGTACAGAATTGTTGAAAGCTTCAGTATAATTCAGCTGCAATCTTTCAAACAGGTGTGTGATGGTGATGCATTCAGAATTTATTAGTGTGAAGGTTCCATCTCTTGTTTTCTAATTTTCCAGCCCCCCCCTCCCACCACCACCAATCTTTGGACTCATTAGCAACTAATTTGCACTTTTCTCCTTTTTTATGGTTTAGATTGCATTACTGTGGTCACTTACAGTCCACAAGAGGGTACATTTTTATGTAATGGTTTTTAAACCGAGATTTCAAACTCCTCAAGGCCTTAAAACTCAAGGACACGACATTGAGCACATTGATTATCACCAGCTTTAAGTAGCTTGCAGTCCAAGTGAGTGGAAAGAGGGAGAAGTTGAGAAAGTGTGCAGAGTGGCACCATGGTCAGGGTATGGATAGTAAGAGGCAGAGAAGCGGAGGATGCTTCCCTTCTCCCCCAAAGGGTCACGCTTGGCCGAGCTACATAATGCATGCTCAACAGTATAAGGCTGCAAAGGGCCTGCGTCCATAGATCATTGTGAAGTGGCATGTGACCTATAAAAAATGCACCCTGCTCCCTACATGTTCACTGTGTCAGCACAAAAAAACACAACAACAAAACGGCAGCATGGCAATAAATTCACTGGTCGCCAGCTCCTCTCATCCCCGATTTCGCGCCGCTTGTGTTGCTCTCTCCACACGCTCCCTCAAACATGGATGAGGAAATTACAAGGTCGGCTGTAAGTCCCTGACATGCCACGGCCATCCCCTCATCCCTTCTACTAATGATCATTAATTACATGTCATTAACTAACACGCCACGGGCTATTCTTCCACATTTGTCATGTGCTATCGACTTCACATTCTGAATTCACTCCAATTAATTAGATTATTCTACTCCGCAGCCGTTTCTTTGAGTCTGTTTCTTGATCTTTTTCACAGCCTTTCACCACACTCCTCCCTCCTCTGATCCTCAACTTAAAAGGAACTTTTCCAACATAACAATCTTGGTCTTTCCCCACGCTCATTTTTCATGTTATTGCCAAAGTCCTTTGGTTTATTGACCGACCTTTGAATGATGTTTTCTCCCGTGCTCGCCATCTCTGCTCCTCCCCTACATCTGAGCGTGGAGCTTAATCCGCAGCTGACTGCTGCTGATGAGTCAGTCTCAGCCACATCCTCAGGAAGAGACTAGACTAGTGGATTCATTATCCAGACTGCCTCCTGCCCCCTTCCCCACTTCACCTCCTCTCCATCCACATATCCGCTATCCTGCTTGCTGGCTGGCTAATTAAATCTCCATACATGATACCACTTGCTAAAGGTCAGGATCCATCACAATATCATTATTTTGGAATTAAACAAATGTCTCTCCATTCTTTCAATGCACTGTGCCAGCTGGCTTCCAAAAGAAGTCCCTCCATTTGCCTCCGTTGTGGGTTTTGACTTTAACTTAAAAAAAAAAAAAAGACACATTATATTATATGCCTGTTCTCTCATTCTTTTCCTGCTCTGGTCATGCTTTGGTAATGTTCCTCTCTGAAAAACAGCCTAGTTTCTGATTTGTTTATTCCCAACTAATATTTATCATCTGACGTTCAGCTGGCAGCTGTGAGCCTCCTCGTGCTGCCAACAGAGTACACAAGTCAACTTTGTTACAGGTACGCCCTGAGTAGTGTGCTTACAGCGTGGTGCATACACACTCTGGCACATTTGCCAGAATCTGCACTCAGAATTTCCCACCTGCTGTCAATTAAATGAGATCATACCGCAAAAATAAAGTACACATCTAATTTACAAATAAACTGCAATCTTGCTTTTTGAGATAAATTGAATTTAGGCCTAATCATTTGAGTGGATTTCTGTTTACTGCTACTTGCATTTCTGTTAATGTTTGCATTATTGAATCAGAAGTAATTATGTGTTTGTATGAACGTATGACCAGCCGGGCTTTGTTAATCAGACTTTGGAACTCTGTACTCTGTTTTTTCTGCTTGCCAAAACTGGCATTGCAAGTCAGCAGAGATTTCAGATGGCTCACTTGAGTATAGTATTGGACAGTTTTTGGAGTTGTTTTCAGTGCTGTATGGGAAAATGATTTAAGAGAGCAGGGAAGGAGTGGGCAACAACACATCAACATGTGAAACTTTCACAGGTTCACTCAAAGATCAACAAATGCAAAAAAAAAAAGGATTAAATGCATCATACAATACACAGTATCTGTAGGAGTTGGCTAAGAAGTGAAACATTTTCTCTGCATATAAGAACATCGCGGCAGCAAAGGTTTTTTTTTGCACATTCTTCACTTCAGAATGACTGACTGTTACGACTGGAGTCATGCAGCCAGTGTTTTAGCATAGCTAAATTGAATGTTGACGTTATGTTTTACAGTGAATGCTGCAAACCCTCTTAGCTATGACATGATTCTGTAGTGCTGCCAATTATTCTGCCAAGTCGATCATTTAGCACAGTGGGGCCAGAGGAAATACATCATGTAAGTGGCTGATTATGCAAAAGAACAACCAGGATACCGTCCTCCTTAATTCCTACATTGTCAACAGAAACTCTGCAGTGCAATAATAAAACAAAAGTCTGGCACAGAGGACTTAAATGCAAAGCGCTTCCCCAATACGGCCAATTAAAATTGAACTAAATCGCAACATTTGTGCTCATTAAATTGGTGCTTATACTATTTTGTTATGCAGCATTACAAATCAGACTTATTAATACTAAATGATCACTGTTGCAACACAGCCAAAACAACATTAGAGAGCTGGGAAACCTCGTTTTTCAAACAAACTTGAGATGTTGAATTAGACTTTATAGAAATGTCAATTATTTGTTGTCTTATTTACAGAAAATCATATTGCTATTCTGCTGTCCGTACAGTTGTCCTGAACGGGTCCCACAGCTTGAAATAGCAAGTCTTGTGTGCAGAATTGTTGTCACAAGGACGTCATTAAAGAAGACAGCTGAGGCTTTAGTACCAGACGTCCTTGGATGCAGCTGATTTCATATATTTAAAAGAGAAGGCAACAATATTTTAGTGTGTGAGTAAAAACAATATTATTGGACAGAATTATTGATCTTATTATCAACTGCTCCACAGTGACATCTAGTGTGCTCCGTGATGAAACCTGACAGAACGCTGCTGCCTCAAGTATAAAAAACTACTTTAAAAAAAACAAAACCAAACGGTTGGAAGTACAAGAAAATGGACTCTCTGGATTCTCCCACAGTCCAGCAGCGACACGAAGCAGAGAATATTCTGTGTTTTAATGTGTGTCATTAACTTTGTGAACTCAAGGCCAGTGGAACAGACCCTCACAACAGTGGAAGCCCAGATTAGGCCATACATCAGAGAGCGTCGGAGAGGGGAGCTCTTTCAGTGCCCGCTAATCGCGTTGAGCAACAGTCTCTCTCTCTCACGTGCCCGCTCTTTCTTGCTATCCTGTATCTGCTGATCCTGCTGCACAGTCCAGAAGAGAGCTCTCTTTGTGGTGATGCTGGCAGCCAAACAGTAGCAGAGAGATAGATATGGCTTAGACTGACCTGATTCTGCCTCAGTCTGGGCAGAATCCAAACACTGGGCCTATGCTCTCCTGTCCTTTTCTCTCGAGGGAGGAACCCCCAGTCCTCTGCATATAAAATCCACTCAAAATACCAGGGCGAACACTAACATTTTTAGAAACAGATCTTAAGTATGTCTGTTGTATAACTGCAGAGTGAGTGGCTGTATTTAAGAATAAATCTATAAAGTGTGGGAAAATTGTATTTTACAGATTAATTAAGGTCTTTGGATTCATTTTGTATTAAATATTAATTTAAAAACACCGACTCTGTTGTATATGAAGAGGTCCTCAGACAGAAGAATGCAGATTTTCTTTTGTGTCCCATGTTCACGCCAATAACATGAGGCCAAGGACATGAAATTTCATAGCAAAGTTGACATCAGCATCTCATTACAGGGAAATGTCAAAGGCCGTGCTGATATCCTTGAAATCTGACTGGAAACATCTTGATAATAATGTTCAACAGTCATCTTTCTTCTTTCTTTCTCCATGAAATGTCCTTTTAAAAAAAAAAAAAAAGGCACAAAGCATGTTACATTGGATTGCAGCATCTAGGGTAGAGATGATGGAAATAATACATGATGTGCCAGTAACAAGATGATATCACACTTTATAATAAGAAAACAACAAAAAAAGAAACCATCTCACACATGCATCATTCAATGCACACACAAATGCGCACATCAAGGTGTTGACAGATAATGTGAAGTGTTTTTGGCTATAAAAGCCCCGTTACTGGGACGGTAATCAATTTTAGGAGAATTGATTGTGCGTTTGTCTTTTGAGGCACTATTTAATTAGAGGGTGCAAAGTACTCTTTAGTACCTGTGATAAATCCTGCAAATCTTTGAAACATGGCCCTGACAAGGCCTAAAATGACTAAAATGATCCTGTGTGGCGTTAGCAGCCAGAATTAGCTTTTTAACTCAGTATGAAGGGAGAAGACTTGTGCTTATGAATTCACAGAAAGGCAGGTTAAGTAATGGTGACAGGCGGAGTGATATTTTACTGCAATTTTATAGAGGGACCATGCCTCTCATCACTGCCATTTATCTACCCACGAGACACCACTCAGGACAGAGCAAGCATTCTTGACAACAGCACATTCTGGAAAGGTCATAATGGAGAAAATGTGAGGAGATATAAGATGATGTGTTTTTGTCCTGGGCTTGTATTCATCTTTGTTGACCCTCCTTGGCATGTCTATCTTCTCCGTGTGCCTCTGGTGTTGCTCCCTGCATCCTCATCTTAACCCTCCACCCATATGACATGATCTTGACCTAAATCCAGGCCATCTCTATCGATCACTCAACCAGCCTAACGCCTCGTTCATAGCCTAAAGCTCACTGTAGCCAAGAACATCCACGTTCCATTTGTCTAATGAAAGCAGGCCTCATATTTCCTCTGTGGCTAAGTCTGAGGCTTCTGATGATGATGATGGCCTTTAGTGAAAGGTTGTGAAGAGGCACTTTGTGCTGGCAAGATTGATCGAGAACCCAGGGGGTGCGCTTGTGAGAAAGGGGGTAGAAAAAGGGAAAATAAGACATAAACTAAGAGAGGCTCCCCCAGAGCATCCCACCTTTGACAGCTCCAACCACTGGGCAGGGGAGATCTGAAACAGTTTGTTGGATTTTGAGTGTGATGTGAACGCAGACATTTTGTTTGTTTGTTTTGTCAGTCAGCTTCTGTTTGTTTAAATATTGTATTATATATCTGAACAGTGTCATCTGTCATTGTGGCTCATTATTTTACATGAATATGCTGCCATAATGCTGGTATTGTGTGACTCCTACCCACTATCCTCCATTCCTGCTAATGTGTTCCAAGGCATCTCTCCTCACAACCACCTATTACATTATTGAGCTGTTAATCAGAACAGTATTGGCATTATTCTTACAAAACCCCATAATTCTGTGACCATAGTGACCAGAATTAATCTCCCTCTTGCAGAATAATGTGCAGGGAGGTCAAAATGAATCAACGCATGAATCATGTCTGTTTAATCATAAGGCTATAGCTGCATGTTCAGGACAGATTTAAGACTATTAAAACTTCTGTTGGTCTGCGAATTCTCCCGTCCATGCAGCAGGATGTGAGGATTTTACTCAATGTGAAGATGCAGCACTCTTTTGTTCTTCGCTTGATTCAGTTTGAGTCGTTTCACATTGAATATCTTGCTGCTCTGGCATTTCTACATTCTGCTGTTGCATTGGGTGGACGTATGGGAGTTGTGCCTGACAATGCAGCCTCTGGCACGATTACAGAGCCCGCTCCTGACTGCAGTCTCCCTCCATCTTCCTCTCTACTCCTTGCCACTTTTTACCATTCTTTGCATACCTGCTGCATTCAAATGCCTGCATGTCCTCTAACCCATGTTGACCCCTGCCTGTCTGTCACAGAATAGGTTTAGAGAATGTATTTTATTTTTGAATCATGAATTTTTATCGGTTGAGTCGATCAGAGGTTTGTTTTGAATCCAGTTCTGGTAACAAACCTCCTAAAAAATGATCTATTGCCCATAGACTTTACACATCACAGCACAAAACTTGAAATTGTACTTTTTTTGGGTGTGTTATTGACTAATCCTCTTCTTCACTGCAGCTCCTGACCATTGACGATGACTTTTGTGGCCTTGACATGAATGCGCCATTGGGTGTGTCCGAGATGGTCCGCGGCAAGCCTCTCTACACTGACGCCTTTGACAAAATGACCTCGGTCATTGCCTACGTCTACAAGAACCACTCCCTGGTCTTTGTCGGGACAAAGAGCGGACAACTTAAGAAGGTAAGGCCCTGAAACTTTGGATGGATTGTCCAGATGGATGAGATGAAGGGAGGGATTTTGTTTCACTGCGTTGGCATGTGGGGTAAGCCCAGGGAGTTGGGGATTGCCGGTTTGGAGGAAGGATGGTAGTTGTAGGGCAGGTTGACTTTCAGCAAATCAGCTGAGTTGGCTGTATTTGCCACAGATAGGGGCGAATGTGTGTGCATGTGAGAGGAAAGTGTGAGGATGAACGATGTGTGCGTGCACTTTACGGTGGGATGGGAACTTGATTTGTGTGTTTTGAGCAAGACGGATCAGAAGAAACCCCTGAGGAGATTTTGTTTCAAGAACCTTTCTAGCTCCTCATCATTTTCCTCCTCATCCAGTGCAAAACGTATCACAAACACATTGTATACAGAGATTCAGGACCGTCCTCTGTAGTTTTCCTTCACTTTGGAAATCATAGTAAATCCAGACCCCTGGGGGCAGATTGTAGCACGCATCAGCACGTTGCAGAACTTTGTAGAGAGCATACATCAGCATGTTGCAGAATCGATTAGACGCTGTCTTATCCATTTCTTGAGGAAAATTGAGGGATCGGATGAGGAAGAAATACATTATTTAGTGGTTCTGCTGGTATTTGGGGTGTAATGGATATTAAAATATTAAAGAATAGAATAAAAGAGAATATGAATTAACTTCATTTTGTCTGAAATCTTGGGATCTAAGGAGTGTTCGCTGTGCGTGTCTGTGTGGATCTGACAGTACAGCCTCTGTCTAAACAAGATTTTACCCTCAGTGTTAAACGGCACCGGATAAGCTGTGTGTTGTCATGTCGTAACTTGAAACTTTCTGCATGAACCTGTGCTCTCCACTGTATGGAAGGCCTTCTCTAGTCTAATGGGATAATGCACTGCTGCTGGGTATGATGGAAGGCTGCTAGTTTCGACCCTTTAACTCTAATGCTCTTACAAACATGGTATAAGGCCGTGACTGAGACTAATTTTTGGGCGGCTCGGCCGGTGAGTCTCACAGGCCTGAGGAAAATGGTATTACATTGAGGGAGAGTATGGAATAAAGAGAGTGGGAAAGAGATTGGACAGAGGTGAATGTGCTCCTAAAAAGTGCATCTTTGAGTGGAAGAGTGGTCGTTTATATTAGTCTTACTCATTATCGGCTTAAACAAAGGTTAGCGTGCTTGGTACAGTCATGCAATGAAACAACATAGGATGTGATTGGTGTTTGCTGTCAGCTCAAACAAACACATTGGCCCATTACAGGCCAATACTCCCATCCCATATACATACTTGTCCCCGCCCCTGTCGTTAACTGTATACCATTAGATGACATCACAGGCAATAAAAGAAAACAAGACAATAAAAGGCCCAAGCTTCAGGCCACCTCCTTCATCAGTCCCTTTATAACCCTTTGGCTAATGGATGTTGATTTATGTCTACTCCTCCACCTTACTTGTTCCATTTCTCTACCCGATCCTCCTCATTCCCCCAGTCAGTTTTCCTTTTTCTGTTATTTATGATCCCGTGACTAACGCGACACCTCGAATAAACATAAGAGTTACGGTAAAAGAGAGTGGGCGGACGTTAATGCAAGTGTTTGTGCTGAAGTAAATGTTGGGATTTACAGGCTCACGTTTATGACATCATGAAGCGGAGCTGTGCAGGAAGTGAATTCACTCCAGTTTGCCCGCAATATTGGTTTAACTAATGTGGCGAGGGTCAAATCTGTCAGCTGTAACATGAGGCCCGTGGGCTTCATTAGAGACATGGTTGTAAGTGTAATGATGGAGCCTGTTCAGCTGCTCCACAATAACCTTCTGCTACCACAGCTACGTGGATAACAATCATGTGTAGAAAAATATGTCACGCTAACGAAGAGAACTTCGTAAAAAGCCTTGACTAAAGCTTTCAGTCGGTCTAAATGGTGAATGGGAATGCTGGTCGTGGTGATGGAGCCTCTTTAAATTTAACCTGAAAGATAAGAGAAAAGATAATGGTGTAAAAATAAAAGCTACAGCAAATGTGAAAAATGAGGCCCAGGAAACAAAATCTGCAATGAAACATTAAAAAGGTAACGCATAAGAGTTTTGAGATTGAACTTGCTTATCAAAATGCAGCTTTTAAGTTATTTCCCCTTAAACAAGGCTTTGAAGAAGTCAAGACCAAATAAATTCTTAGAATTTTGCAAATTTAATTCTCTAAAAATGTAACCTCCCATTCCTTAGAATAAATGGACCCGTTGCTGTCTGCAAAAACAGACAAAAGTATTTACGACCCCACGGCTGCCATGTTTTTGCATGTCATATCAGATCATTCCTAACCTTGTTCACCTCTTTATTTTGTCCATCCTCCACTGTTGCTCATCTTGGAGCTCTTTGAAGACCACCTCCTACTCTTTAGAGTGAATGGACCATATGGCTTCGGGGGACCGTTCATTGGTCAGTTTTATGTGCGTTGGTCTGTGGCTTTCAGGGATGGAGATGAGATGGAGATAAAAGGCTGCTGGTTGGAGAGGTTTAAACCCATTTATTGCAGGTCAGTGCACATCAGCAGGTCGAGAGGAAAGCCTTAACCACCTGCAGGTCTCAGTTTGATTTATGGTCATTTGGTCAGCCCCCATCTTAGAATAAAAGATTAATATCTGTGTCGACAGAAATTTGAAAGAGTTGCATCCAACGTTGGCCAGGTAATTCTGTGGAGCTGTGGTTTGAGAGGAGGGGTGGTGTAGAGAAGAGGAGGGAGGTGTGAAGAGTGTGAAAAGATGAGATTGAGGGCCACCTGCTGATGTGCTAATGCATCTCTACTTTCCATCCCCATGGGGAAGCCTTGGCACTCAATACAATGGGCAGCTAACCTTGAACTTGACAGGAACATTAATGTGAGGAAGACATAGCTTGAAAAGGTAGTGAGGTTGAAGAAGCTGAAGAGGATAGTGTCTTAAATTGTCAGAATTATAAAACACAAATGCTTGTGTCTCTAAACAGTGGAAAAATGAGGGTCACTGTGTATACAAAGGTCATAATACTGAGATGAACCACTTGTTACAATCCAGAGAAAATGCAGGTTAATGGAGGAAGGATTCAAGATCAACATGAGGTGAAGAGAAGTCTTTCAGACTATTTTATGACTTAATAAGAAACAGGTCAATTTAGATGATGAATAGTTAATGGTTGTTGTCTGCGAGGAAAGGTCAAGTCGACTTTTTTTTAAGTCGACTTCTGCCAGTTTTGATGAAGGTTTTTTTTACCCTCTACACCTCTGTCTACATTCAGTGTTTGTTGTCACTCCTTGTGTCTACTTCATCCTCTTATCATGAGCTTACCATTATTCAATAAATCCTTCTTTCATCTGTAACAACTCCTGATCTTATGGTAACCATGCTGCTCATTTCAACCTGAAATCAAATCAGCCAAATTATTTGTTGCCTTAAGAAACCTTACATCTAATCATGGAAAGAAATTACAATGTAGAGCCACACTGATTGGAATAAATGCCCAATTACTGCCTTTTAAATGTATTAAAAAGACAGTTGGCAGGAAGCTTCAGCAACATTTCCAGTCTAACAAACGCACAGGAGTGACCCGGCTCGCTGGCAGTGCTGCCTGCACAATAGATTAAGGATGGACACATATCCCCATGTGGGGGTGAGAAAGATATTTATCGCTCTGGACCAGTCCCATATGTTTTGTAAGTTGATTGTGTCCTTGTTTTGTGTGTACGGGCGCCTGTCTATGAATGTGTGTATGATGGGTTGGTTAGCCCCAGATGCAGATTATTGAAATAGGCCGAGCTGAGCCATGGTCAGTGGAGCAGAGGATTAACTGCTTAGAGCTAATGATGAAATATGCTTTAGGACAGCCAGACATTGTGTGTATGTGTGTGTGTAGACAGTGGTATATAATTTAGCCCCCCCTCCCATCTTTATTAGGCTGCAACCACAATTCTCTCCAACAGGACAGCGCACACGTGCACACTGTGCAGCTATTACCTTGGCCTGCCGCCATTACTACCCTGCCCAGTGGTCCATTCATCCTGGGCGCTGGTCTAACACACTGCTGGGCTCAGTCAGTATACCCAGAATGTCAATGTTCTCATACTATTAGGTATTCCTCAGCTGTCTTCTAGCTGCCTTGGCACCGTGCGTCTGTATGTATTACAGCTCCCACACCAGCTAGAGTAGCAGCACACCAGAGAAAACTCAGTGGTGGGTTGCCATGGTAGCACGGGATGGAATGTATAGAAATGCTCCGATATTAGAAAGTGTGTTGTAATGCTCTTGCAGTGTGTATTTAACTCCCGTGGCTGCAGCGTGTGGCCGTCGTCTGATTCATTCAGCTGAGTGGACATCAGAAAGATCCTTTTGTGTGATATTGGGCAGGTATTCGATGAAAGGTGCACTGAAGGGATTGAGGGATAGGTCAATGGCAGTCACTCAGCAAGCATTTCTGGCACATCTCTTTTGTTCTTTGTGACTTCCTTCTCGGTGCATCTTTTAAGTGCGCTGTGCAGAGTGTCCATCCCTTTAGCTAGCTAGCTGAAGCAGCAAACAACACTAAATTCATTCTGAAGAAAAAACACACTCACACTTGTATTCTTCATTTTGCTTTTGTCCGTGTGTGTATGTGCGCGCGTGCGTGTGCCTGTTAGTGGGCATCTGCTAAAATAGCTCTTCACCTTACACGTGTCATTCAGATGTGTATTTATAGATGTCACTGCTCTAACTTATCCTCGCCCCCTCCCGTCGAGGGTCCTTTATAATTTATGATCCGCCAGGGGCTGAGCACGACAGTTTTGTACGCACGGACACGCACTCGCATGAAGACACACACTCACACTCTCCAACCTGCTTCACTCCAGGTTAACACCATGTTTGCCATCGAGCACCCGCCAAAGTCGGACCCACTTGATTGCATCAAGCATCTGTACGGCTTCTGCTTGTCAAAAGAAAGCCTCCAGCTAAGAATCTTTGTCCTTGCTGTGGCCTAGGTCCTTAACATATCTGCGACAGTTCAGCACCAAATTGATGTACCTCGGAAAGTCAGATCAGGGATACGCTGCTTGGATTAATATTCATACACAAGCAGGCAGAATTGTCTTTCTTTACACCATCCTGTTCTGAAATGAGTGTCGGGAACGGAGAACATGAGCGGCTTCAGAATCGAGATTGCAATGGAGAGGCTGAGAATCTAGAGGGCAAAATTGGTGACCTAGCATGATGGGAGGGAGCTCCAGTGATGGCAAGAATGCCGAGACAGAAGGAGAGGGCGAGAGTGCTGAAATAGTTTGATGTTCATTTCACCCTTCTGGGTCTGTAGCCATTGAGGGAAGTACCTTTATGCAGCAGTCAATTGAGCTGCCGAGTGATTTGAGTGGCTTTCCTCTGCTGTGTGTATGTGAAGTTGAAAGGTAGAGAAGTTTTGGAGGAAGAAAAGGACACGGTCAACTTCAGTCTGATATTTCCATTTCCTGATGGTTTGAACTATATTTGACTCAGTTACTGGCTGTTACCGACTGTTACCGGCAAGGTTGGCTTCTGAGAGGACGGAGTCAAACCCACTTCTTCAGACACAACATCCTACAGATGCTATTGTCTCTCAAATGTTCACACTCATATAACACATGACTTTGTTTTATTCTATCTTTCCTGTCAAGTTCAGCATTAAACCAAACTCACCCCGCTAATTGGCATGACCATTAACATTCTTCAGCCACAGCAAGCCAAACCAGCAAATTGGAATGAGTTTTTCTTTGTTTCTCTCTTCCTTGATGCATCATTGAGCAGGTAACCACATAGAATCGCTGCAGATGTAGCCATTTCTCACACATACACACATTTACACACACTTGTACACATGTCAAAGGTTGCTGAACAGTTAAAGCTCACATGCCGATGTTGCCGGAGGACAAGTCAAATGCAGTTTTCTCCTCAAAGAAGTGTTTTAATTGGCATTAATTACTCATGTGTAGCAGACGACGTGGATACTCCAACACTTATTATTAACAATTCTAGAATATTTTGTCTTTAACTAAATGTTTAAAGAGCTTTTACTACAAATAAATCCTAACCAAATTACAGTGTATTATTCTTTTCAATTATTGTTTCAATGTAGTTGGTGAATTTGTATTTGTCCTCACACTCTTACAGTAGAATATCAGTAGTCTCGTAACTGATGACAACGCTTTTCTTAGCATGCTGAAAAAGGCTCGTAGGATGTCTGCTAGGATGTGAGTCTTATTTCCCGTCAATTTCTCCATGACCATTACAGTGTAGGGCCATATAATATTTAGAGTTATGGGTCACTTCCAGTTGTGGCTTAAGGGTTATTATGATCAGGGATAACTTCAGATTGATGTCCTTTTCATTCCAGAATTGACATATCACTCTCCAGGTAATGTCCTCTCCTGGCATGTATGTCTCTCTCTCCTCCGATCTGTTCTATTCAAACTTTCATCACTGCGAATGTAATGGATTTTCTCAAGGACATTGATGGATGGCTGCTTAAAATGGATCCATTTTTCACTATTTTGTTCAAGTAGTTATGTGTGTGACAAGACTGTTTCTGCAAAAAAAAAACCTGTCTCTGGATTCCTCTAAGCAAATCAGCCTCTTTCTCTCATTTGTTATCTCTGTCCTCCTGCCCCATTCCTTTCTTTTCTGACCATTTCAACTCCCCTTCGTACATCCCTTTGATTTATGGTGTGCCTGTGTAGCAATAGAGGACACACTGCGGCAGGTGGGCCTCCTCCCCGCCACCCACTTCCGTGCACGCTTGGAGCCAGTCACTTGACACTTGAGGCTTTTCGGGGTGAATCACCTCACACCTCTTCCTCTCCTTTATCCCGACCTTTTCTTCGCTGTGAGTTGTTTGACTCATAACCGGGTCATTCTTTGTCCTCCATTCAGTAAATACTAGCAGGCTGTCAGGAAAGCATGCAACGGCTTTGTTTCATTCCGCAGCAAGGACGAGCTGCATCATGTTTGCTGTATGAAGCCAATTTTTAACATGTAATGTTTGTTCGTTCACACCTCTTACAGTGGACATGAATGTGAAATGCATATGTGGCTCTTTGGAAGCTTCTCCTCTGGCCACATTAGATCTGTTTCCCACTGCGTGTTTGTTTGTTTTGGATGATTGGCATATTCTTATTTTGCTGAGCTTGTCCTCCTACTCATCTCATAGACACACATGTTTTCGCTACATGGTGAGGACTCATGTCTCAACATGGACACACACACTGGATTGCATTTTATATTACTGTGACCCGCCCTTGAAGCAGATGCAAACATAAACATGTTTAAGAGTGTCCCTGGGTCTGTCTGTCTGACATCAACACACTGAAAAGTGCCTGAGGTACTTAAGTTGCTTTATGGACACGTTTGGTAGCAGAGTTGGAGAGTGAGGGAGGTCGAGACGCTAAATAAATGGGATGGATGGAGGGAACAAGACAGAGGTTGTTGTCTGAAGCAGGAACATCTTCCATGCCTATTGTTTTTTCCCCTAACCGCCTCTGCCCACCCTTTCTTTTGCCATCGTCAAAACAGCCTTTAATATGTGGATTTTTATCTCAGCTACTCCAGCACTCCCAGGATTATAGCCCCCCCCCCCTCCCCACACACACACACTGAATAGCAAGTGCCCATCTGCATTTAAGAACAGTCTTTGTTTTTGAGTTAATGAGGTGCAATTATTTAAAAAAACAAAAAAAAGAATGAATATGGTGTAGCCTTTGTATAGTACCTGTACAGCTGTAATCACAGCCCTATAACATGTGTGCAGCCTGGACGTAAGGGTCCTCTACTGTCTAGACGAAGACACTTCATCAGTGTCCTGTGATGCAGAGTTAGAGTTCAGAGTATGCCAAGTGTTCACTACACATTTAATAATGTGGAACAGTACAAGATTTAATATTGTAATGTTGAATATGTGTGCTTTTAGCATGAATAGTTGAAGCTACACATCTATGTGTTTTCTTTGATTAATTTGTCCGTTTTGTCACATTCACTGTCCTGTGTCCACACATGGATCCCTCCTGCAGCTTCAGCTCCTGCCAAATGAAAGCCTAGTGCAATGCTTCATTAATTGTTTTCAGGAGTGAAACACCCACTGAGCCAGAATCATTTGCGCACACACACTCTCTGAACACACCTTTTAAGCAGTCTGATGTGACTTTTGGTCTTTACAGACCACTATCTGTATCTTATTGCCCTTTAGGTGCCAAGTCATGCACCAGCTAGTGTATTTAAAATGCGTAAGAAAACGGACGAGTCTGTCAGTGTGCTGTGTTTTAGTAGATTCCACACACACTTTTCAGATTCCTAGGAAACACAATGATGCTTAAAAATACCCAGCATGCCATGAGAAAACCTGTCAGATGAGCTTATAATTCCTTTTGGAACAGTGTTCTAATTTGAAAGAAGTTCAGAAACGTTCCGGTGGGACGTGTTTGAAGAGGGGGGTGATCCTTTTTTCTTCTGTGTAATAAGATGCTCTTTTGAAAGCAGGAACTGTGAATATCATTTGTTCCCCTCTATTTTGTGGAACTGTGGTTGTGCGACATCAGGCTGTGTAACCTCGGTCTCACTGCTTGAAAGTGAACTTATTTGACTTATTTCTCTCTGCATACTGTTGAGCTAGGTGCGCATTATCCTCCATGGCCCATGACATCCCTCCAAATTATCCTGATCCAAAGCATCAGGCATTTATTGCACCTCTACAAGAAGATGGAGACCCAAACCCAGCCCTTTCGTGTCATTAAGTTTCCTCAATTAAACAGCGATAATAATATCCATAAAGATAGATATTACTATATTCTCAGTACCATTCATTGTTTAATTTTCATTTACATTTCATTTCAAATTTGCCTAATCTTTTTGTCTAAGTAAATCTTTCAGTCTGTGTCTGTATTTGGCTAAAAATCCACAGGCTTTGCCAGGCAGGCTCACGGCTCTGGCTGTTCCATCTGGTTTGGCTCTCGAGATCTGTCCTCGTTAGGCCATTACTGCAGTTTAGTCTCAGCTGCCCGCTTCTACAACTGGCAAACCAACCAAACCACTGTCCTCCTCTCCTTCTGCCACCACCATCATTGCCTGGCTCTTATTCTCAGTAGCAGCTTATCTGTCGGCTCCAATTTCTATCCAAAAACCTTTGTAAATGTATAAGGCTGTTGGTGCGAGACAGTGTCCATTTATAAAACCACCAAATCTATATTTCAAACGGGTTCATAAATCCAAATATCTTGCCGTGCATTTAAAAGTAGAATATATTTATCCTATTATTCTCTCTAATCCGTCTCTATGTTACAATACCTGCAGTTGAGTCTGGGATCCCCTGGTGGCTTAGCCTACAACTGATGCATGTGCGAACAGACTTTTTGGCAGGCAACTTCATTCACACAGTGTGGGCTACAGACTCGTCTGACAAAGACTTGTCTCCCTGCAATGACCTATGTTTCACTTCCTTTGGAGCCCTCCTACTTAAATGATGTTGAATGATGTATTTTTAATAATGTGGGAAAATATTAATTAACTTAATTTATGTTTGAAAGTGGCCAGGAGATCTCCAGAACTTCAAAGCCCCTTTTTAAATATGTACCGCCTCACTGCTTTAAACACGAAAGACACACCAAAGGTCTACTGCAAAGAGTTTTAGAAACTCACAACTAAGGTGTGAAGACACATAAACACTCCTAATAATACATTTGTCACCTTTTTATGTGTAAAAGCTGAGAATGAGTCTGAAGATTTGGGGAGATAAATTAGAAGCCCAGTCCCAACTGAACCATTGATGACTCTGTTGTATTACTCTAGCAAATAGGTTGCTGATATGGATGCAGTTGAACACCACTTAAATGTACAATAGGCCTATTTGCTGCTGCGTGGCTGCACATCTCTGCAGCACTTTGTGTTTACATCATGGCAACTTGTGCTTGAATGTGCACTGAGTTGCCAGAACCAAACACTTAGTTCCCTCATGTGAAATGGCCACTAATTCTCTGTATCTGGGGATTATACATAATTGATTTATGGACGGAAAATAAAATTACTCATCATTTGAAAGAGAAAGGGCATTTTGTTTTCTTGCCAGAGTGCAATAAACTGTTCCTCTAGAGTTAATTAAAGAGTTTTTGTTTGTAAATCAAGTATGGGTGATAATCAATAAGCCAACAACCTAACATTTAATGGAATAGCTTTAACATTTAATGGTTATGGCTCTTTTTCTGTCGCCTTTGTATACTACATTGACTGCATGTGTTTGTGTACCAATGGTGACTTGAGCCAGCACTAAACAGAATATCATCAAGGCCGGTTCGGCATCTTAGGGTACAGGAGGGAAACAATGGCTGTTACAACTGAGACGACGAATCCATTTCAGTGAGTTTAGCGTTTTCCCTGGGTCCGCTGTTAATAAAATCAAGCTTTGCTCAAAGTGGAAGCCCGTCCCCCCTTGAGTTTTCTGTTCAGTGATAGCATATCTGGACTGCTGCTGTTGCTAGGCAACTATTTGTCCATATTATGGGATTCCATGAGGTTTAATCAGCAACTTAGCACAGACAATTTAGCCTTCTGTTTCCCACACTATGCAGTGTGGTATGATGCATATTCAGATTGCAAGTGTAGGCAGTTCTATGGAAGTAAACAACAGCTGTAGGTCAGCCGCTGCCTCCAACATATTCTTGCATAAATATATGGTGCCATATCATTAAACAAACGGTAAAATATGCACAGCAGTAGCATAAATGATGCAGATATGCACAGGATGCTCCTCTTTCTTTCAGGGCGTAAGACATAGACCTGTGGGTTGCAGCTGTGGAAGGTGATTGAGGGTCAGAACAAAAGCATGTGCTTCTTGCAAGCTCACATGCTCATGATTGAGTTCTTGCATCTCTTCATGTACCCTGTATACACACACACACACACACACATTCAGATATACAAACACAACGTTTCCACCCATCAGTCGACAGTTGACGATCTCATTAATTCTCAGTCCCTTTAAAGGTAAGTCATTGACCTTCCCAGTTCATCAATTTTTAATATTGCTGTTCTGCACTTCACCAAACTATCAGCACACAGATGCCATAAACACACGCTGGCCATCATTTCATCATCGGAGTAGGTATTCTTAATGGCCGCTCAATCACGGTGAGCAGGGAAGTGAGATGATTGATGTCTATCAGTGTCAACCGTACATGCCAATTTACCTCTGAACACTGATGAGTGACAAGTTCCTGTTACTGGGGGCTTTCTTTTGTGCAGACAATCACATCCCCCTGGCCTCAGAATTTTGGGTTCGGGAAAGATTTTGCACAAAAAATAGCTCAAAGTTCCTCTGGAAACATGGAGGAGATATGAATGTATCAGAAGAAACAAAAGTGGGTGGGGAGGAAGGTGACACTGTTCTGCTGTGGATAAAATAAATGGTTCCCCTAAGTGATGTTAATCTAAAGGGAAAGGTGCCTGTTGGGCTAAATCTGGAAGGCAAGAAACATCCACGCTCTGATTGGTGCTGACAAACGAATTACGACCAGTATCTGTGTGTGTGTGTGTGTTTGTACATCAGTGTTTATGGTATTGTGGTTTCGGTCCAGGTGATGAATGTTCCAGTGGGCTGAGTGCAGAAGTGTCCATAAAACACTCCAGTCATTGTTCCTAGTCTTCTACTGTCCTCCATCTTTTCCTGTTTACCCCTTCCCTGTTGCCGAAATTCCCTTTTGTTTGCTCATCTTCTCCCATTCTGTGTTTCCTCATGTCATCTTTCTCCTCCCAAATTTCATCTGTCGCTGCACTGCTCCAGGCCAAGACTGTCAGTAATCAAATGAACGTCATATTATTTTAGGGCGACTCGAAAGTTTCTGTCTGTTTTAACAATTAAGTGAAACACTTCAGGGGTCGGTGTTAGAGAAGTGGTGATGGAGGAGAAGCTTTCGTGGAAAGATACAGACAAGAGGACTTTATTATTTAAACAAGCCATTGGCAGTTTGCATGGAAATGACTCTTAAATGGATGATCAACCTGAAAGGATAGAAGGTTTCTATTTTCACTGGCGGCCTGGTAGGGATGATCAACTTTTGTGGGGGAAATATTGGTATTTTATGTAACTTGATCTGATTGTTTAAGTGGGAGGATTCTGTGTTTTACAGTGTCAAATGTGTCAGCAACCCCTCACGTACACCACAGAGATGCTGCTTCGAGGCCCTCGTCACCAGCCTGCTTCCTGCCTTTATGTCATGGTGTTTTGTCCTTGTTGGTGCCAGTTGCCCCATACTGCTTCAACTAACAGCCTCCCTGCAGCCCCCCTATACTTATGTGCACAGGCAAGCATCCCCCAAAACCAGCTGAGATGAAAGGCTGTGGATCACACACGCACTAAACTTTGATCAATCTGGCAACACGTGTAAATAGGATCATTAATGGGGATTTAGCAGGGGGCTGCAATTACATCTGCAATTACACTTATACAAACACACGTACACACGGCTCTTTTTCAGCTGTACACACACACACACGTTTCATTTTGTTGCCTTCAGAGACAAGATGTAGTTCATACACAGAATACCGACAGGATAGTTAATTGGGGTGTAAAGTAAAAATCTCAATTTGCCTCAAGTGGATAGAGAGATCTGACGGCCAGTGAAGGAGAAGTAGGAGTTGAGTACTGCTGCAAGGACAAAAAAAATCTGTGTTTAGGAGCTTAAAAAATGAAGGGAAGAGATAGTCACAAGAACAAGCTTCACATATTTTCCCAATATTTGATCTTCTGTCACTCATGCTGACTACATTCCCTGTCTTATTCAGTAATACCAACACACACTCCATTTGCCTCCATAAATCTGGTTTAAATGCGTCTCAGTCCAGTTCAAATCCACAAATCAGTGAAATCTTGCCCTCCCAAAACTATTTAGGTTTCCATGGCCAAACGCGATTATATCGCTCTTACAACCCCCAAAACCCTCGATGAGTGTGGCTTTCCAGCTCCAAGCCTCTTATCTGCTAAAGAAGACTAATGAGTTTGAGGCTCACCACCACCAAAGCCATGCTCCATAAGTGCTGATTATGGTCTGTCCTTTCAAGGAATACACAAAATTGTGATTGGTGAGATTACAATGGCATCATCTTTTTGCCTCCCACCTTTGCATTCAATTCAATTTCTGAGCTTTGTGTTTGGCTTTTTCTTGGCCTCAGAGTAATACAGTTATTTGTGGCATTCAATCAATCTGTCTGTCATGAATTTACTCAGCAATGATGATGGATCATAGCGAGCACTAAGAAAATCAGTGATCCCACGACTCACATGGTCATCAATGAAGTTATCTTTATTCATTGGGCCTTTCTGTGTAAAGATCAATTATGAGGCACATGTGTTTATCTTGCCAAGGTCATTTTGTATCACTCCATTTCAAAAGGGATCTGACCTCAACCCTCACCATGACCTCCTGACCCTTGACCCCTGAATTGTGCCCTTGGCATTGTGTATGGTTGTTGTTAGACAAAAAGGCCACACAGGAGCGTGCAGCTGTTACTATAATATATACTATAAATTAGATTCTGAAGCATACAAGCATCTAATTTTGCAGCTTTTGGGGTATCCTTATGAATCCTGTCTCCCCCTCCCTTATAGCAGCTTTGATTCCTCCATTTCTCAAAAATAAAAAGAGCCTGGCACGTGGTGTTTTGCCTTTTGGACGACGGCTCCTACCCCCAGCGTTCAATTATTCATGCTGAAGTCCTATTTCCCCACAGCTATGGAGGCTAGAACACACACATACAGACAAAGAGCTGTGTAAATGCATGTGCCATGTGTTGTTGGCAGTGATATTTTGGGTGCTTTGTTGTGTGATGGTGACTGGCAGCATCAGTGTAATACACAGAGACTGTTACTGCAGATTAAGGCAGAGGCTTTTCATTTCTCTCAATGTTTGGACAAATTTTTTAAAGTAGTGAACTCTCATTTTTTTGATTCCCTGTTTCAAAGCTTGTTTTTCTTTAAACTTTTATTTACCTGTCTCATAACTCATTTGTTTTTCAAGCAGTTCTGCTTCCCTCATTTGTCATTGATCTTTTTTGCTTCTGTCCATTCCAGATCTCCGCTCTCCTCTTTTTTCATTCAGGTGTTTTTCATTCCATTTAACTCTGTTCTCTGTTCCCTGTGTGTGGGGCATGGGGTTCCCACCCCTTCCTGACTCACACATGTTGTTGTTCTGTCTCACTGCTATGACAACTGTGTCTTTGGAAGGGTTAGGTAACAATGTGCTGCGTGGCCCCACTGTGCAGCGGTGAATTATTCAGTCAACTCGACAGGAGGCTACACTCTTATGTCAAGCAGAATTGCACGTTACCAAATACTGTATGCCTAAAAAGAGACAGCGAGGCATCGGCTCAGTAGTGAGTGTTGATCAAAAATGACTAGCGAGGAAGAATTAGAAACTGTCAAACTGCGGGTGAGCACATGTGCCATTACAGGCCGATGTTTTATACAGCAACAAAGTATCGTGACACTGTCAATCCTCACTGTAAAAATAGCATCTGTTCAATCCAGACGGAGTGGCATATGCAAAAAGATGATGTGAGATGTGTTTAAAAAACTTTCCAATCAACATTAAATGTTTCCTCCCGCTGATATATTAGTGTCCAGAGAACACATAATTCCAAATTGTGGCATATTTTTCATATCGCACTCCTTATTTTGCAGCTTGGGGTGGCTAACAGTTGGACAAGTGTCTGTTTTATAATCATGGCCACTTTTGGTTCCATATGGGAAATTTTGTCTGCAGTATTTCAACATTTCTTGTCATATTCAGTCCTAAATTATACATTCATTGTCTAGACCATATTCTTTTATAAGCGATAAATTACATTATTTAATACATGCAGTGGGCCATGTCGGGCTTTTCTGAAGGAAAGCTAATGTGAAGCAAGTGCTAGGAAGAGGAGATGAGATGGGGGGGGGGGGGGACTTGATTTTTATAACTGCCAGGAAAGACTGAATGGACCTGTGCGATGATTAAGAGGAAATAAGGTATGTGAATGACTGAGATATATAGAGAAAATACTCCTGATGTGAGTCATCAAGCCGCTCAGGGATGGGTCACCATGGACACAGCCACTGACCCCACACTCATGCCCCATCGATTGATCCCAATAAAGCTACACGTCTGTGCTTCTGTTCCTCCATCTCTTTGTGGTCGCTTTCCTGTCTGGCTGTATTAATCTTAATGAGATCAACAATTGTGCGTCTTTCTGCTCCCGTCTCAGCTGTTGTCTCTCTCCGTATGAATGAACTCACATCCAACGGCCTCACTCCCTCTTTTCACTCCTGCTTTATTTTAAAGTCTATTTAGTGCTTTCACCGGTTCACCGCCTGACCTACAAATAGCATACATTATGGAAATGAAATACCTGGTTAGTTGCTAATTCCAGCAAATAATTTGATAAATCAGCATGTGTTTGTCCAGCTTTGAGGTTGAGTTTTAAATAACAATGGGCTATTTCCTTGCATTTGGAAATTTGTATATATAATTGCAAAGGATTTCTGTGGGAATTTAAATATATTGAAAACATTTGGATTGATTACAGAGGACATTTTAATTTAATAAAGGGCATCCACAAACAAATGTGGGCTCAGATGAATATGTTGTATGCAGAGAGACAGGCTGTCTGATTACTCACCAGTGAGATCATTTGCAATTAGTCCCCTTTGTGCTCGTATAAAAGGTTATCAGCCACGCGTCTGAGTGCACACCCTGACACACAGAAGCATCCTCACTTAAAGCCATTAAATTTATTTCTGTGGGAAATGTCCTCTGAGCCCTTGCTTCACCCTTTTACAGTAGGCCTTGATTAGAGCTTGATTTAATGCTCTCCAAACAATGAGCTCCTGTTTATTTCCAATTAGCATGATGGATGCAGAATATAACAAACATGCTGCTTTCCTCTTATTAGCCCTCGCTCCCGGCTCCTGAAATCCTTCTTTCCATACTTTTATTTTCACATCTTTTCCTGTTGTGCTTTGACAAGTATGTTGCCATGGAGAAGCATTTAAACCACTGTGGCTGCAGTCAAGTCATTACTTAATAACTCAGAGTTCACAACATGTTTAAGCTGTGAAGTTGTGCTTCCTGCACAATTTTTTTAAGAAATTTGAATTTCTTTAACGGTTTTTTAAATGTAAATCCTATAATCCACATTTACTGTATATTTTCACACTACATAGATGACCGTATATTAAGGTCAATTCACATTCACACATTTTTTTATGTTGTGCAATAGGATCTTATTTGACATGCATTAACAATAATATGGTGATTATTTCCATATTTAACCTGAATTATGTCATTGTGCCAAGACACATCCCAATCTATCGGTGTGCTACTCATTCACCTTAACGCATCCCATCATTTCAAATTGGGAGTGCTTAATGCTCTTTGGCTGGTAGAGAAGGGCAGCAATTTTCTGCATTTCTGATCTAAAACTTGAACAGGCCCCCTCTCCTCTCCAGGCTGGCTTCCAATAAATTCAGATGATTTCCCATGTCATTAAATGCTGGATTTGACTTGCAAATGGCCTCCTCATGCTTCCGATGATGACAAGATGAATGCACGGTAGGCACACAGATTGGTATATCCAGACATACAGAGCGGCAAAAGACCACTCATGTATATCGTGTTTAATTAAGCGGTTTGTCTGCAAGAAGGAGGGGAGGATGATGGCCTGGTGGGTTTTCTTCAATAAACTTTCCCTCTCGCTCCTCAAAATCCTGCGTCCCTATAGGGGGCACCACATATTGGGGGCACCACATATTGGCCTCTTTTGGTTGCTGTCAGCATGCCCAGGCTAAACATCCTCTTGGATAATCTCTTTCATTTTTTATCGGACTCTTTTTCCTCTTGCTCTTCACCCCCTCTCTCATCCTCTGTCCCATTCACCCCCCATCTTGATTCCACCTCCTTTTTTCCATCTCAGAGATGAAAGCCTCCCCACAGCTCTTTTTACTCCTCCTGAAGCGGCCCAAATGAGGTAGCTTATCTGATGAATACCCCTCCCTCTTTAGAGAGGTCACACACACACACACTCACACACACACACACACACACACACACACACACACACACACACACACACACACACACACACACAGACCTAGGTATTTACACATTAATACTACCGTGCACTCTTAACACCAACACATTTAGATGAAGAAACCTCCAAGAGGTTTTTGAAGTCCATAACTCGACTAAATACACATCAACAGAATGAGAAAACACCCACGCAGACCTACATATGGTTTGCCTGGAAGCAGGACAAAGCCTGGCAAGAGATCCGGGGGCCTGGCATCTGGGTGTGGGGTGCTTGGCGTCGGGTCCCTGGAGGTAAAGCACTGACTGTGATGTTTGGTTATTAGGCTGTGTCTTTTGGTCTGCTCTTTAGGGGGCGGAAGGTGGCTCATACAGCATCCTCAAGACTGTGGCAGCTGACAGCTAAAGCACACAGTTTGCGAGTGCACCTTTTCAAGTCCAACATGGACACGTGGAGCGTTGCAACTTATCGTCAATTTCCGGTGTTCGGCACTGTGACATCACGTTCGGTGTAGATTTTTGCCTCTGTGTAGCTCTAATGTAGCATAACAGTTAATATGTCAGAGTTCAAAGGGTAAGAGTGCAGCTGTATGCTAGCATCTGCACTCCGTCAACAGACAGCCCCTATACCTGCAGCTGTCTCGTGATTGGGTTGTTCCCCACCCAGGGGACTCACCTCAATGAGGGACATGTGTGTGTCTCTCTCACTAATTACCCCCATACACCAGCTTGCCAAGTGTGCACCCCTTGTTTCCCCTGTGGGCCTTAATAAGAAGAAAAAGATAGAGTAGTCTCATCTCTTCCTCATACATCCATGCATTTTGAGGCCATCTTACTTCCTGCCTCAGCTTCCCTCCCCCCAAGCTGTTTGTCTGTCACCCAGACAGGGTTTTCCCAGTGCAGTTTTTTGCCCCAAGCCTCTGGCCTCTCCCCTGGGTGCCATGAGGAGGAAAGGCTTGGGCTTTATCTCCCTGTCTAGACCCCGACACTAACCACAAGGGGAATACACACAACTTAATGATGGGATCAGCGAATGTTTTCTTTCCTGCACACACAGACGTGCGCAAACTTCCTTTTGTTTGTCATTTAAACTCACTGACACGAGTGACAGTGGATGCATACTTTAACATTGTTCAAATGTAATTAAACAATTTAAGCCTGATGCCCAAAAATTGTGGGCACAAGTCGCCCATATATCTGACTCAATTCTGGTAAAGTGGTCATGGATGGGTTTTTTTGTGCTTCTTGGACTGAGAAATGAGCTGGGATATCTTTAAAGTGGCGAGTGCAGATATCTCAAATTTGGTGAAATAAATTGACATTTTAAACATGTCATTTCACGAATCCTAAATTGCCATGCATGCTTGACTCAAGTCATTGACCTCTCCCTGCTAAATCTGTAACTTGCACATTGTTGTGAGAATTTCTTTGTGCATAATTTAGAGATCAAAACATGAAGTATCACATTGACTTTCTGTCATAAAAGTCAAATTGCACAGTGCACTTTAACCCTTCTTTCGCTCATATTTGACCATTGTGTGCAGTGAGCCAAAGGGACTTGATGCTAATGATAAATCCAATGTGACTGTTGTGACCGTGCAGGTCTGCAAGAGGGATGTTATTGTACAACTGCCAAATATGGTGCGCATGGCGCAGATTTGCAGAAGATCTAATGAGCACAAGCATCTTGGAAAAAGCATAAAACTTCAGCAGTGCTCCCTTTTTGACCATGCATCTGTTTCATGTTGGCGTTAATGAGCAATGCTGAATAACCAAGAATAAAAATCATGTCTTTATCGGGCTTTTATTGGAAATGAGCCTGCGCTGATCCAGTTACCTTTCAGCCTTTTTCCAAATCAACCCTCAAGAGTCAAAATAAAACCATACATGAAAAGGGACCATACAATAATTAGTATTTAAATGGTTGTGAAAGCAGTTAGTCATTGTAGGGAAAGTGGCACAGTGGGCCAGAATGATAAATTCTGCATATCTGTTGAATTCAGAGAATTGTAATTGTAAAAACTCACTCCAATATCCCCCATCTAATTTTCTGCTTCCATTTTAGCTGCTTCATTACTTGGTTAATTTATGTCCTGACACGAGATTTACTGTATGTGTTTTGCTATTTATATTTGAAGGGGTTGCAACAATTTTGCCATTGTTATATTCGCTCTATTTCCGTCCTGACAACAGACTTTTACATCTGCCGTGGTTTTTCCTCAATGCTTGAAGTCCTGAAGTCTTGAGAGGAATTTTAACAAAGTACATTTTTCTGGAGTAGAGTCATTTTGTCCATCTTGGTCACCTCCAAACACTCCTCACAAACAACTGTAATACGGAACACATGTGATGAGTTGATTTCCAAATTGCGCTTGTGTGAGACTTGTTGTTGTCCTGAAGTAAGCAGCCCCAGATATGAATGATAAACAAGCTTTTGTGACACTGGTAACAGCTCGCACTGATTAGGCCTTTGAACATTGAACACTGTTCATAACTCGAAACAATCAGCTTTGCTCTTCAAACTTCAGAGAAGAATCTTTACTGCTATAGCTTCCATTTCCTCATGTTTATACAATGTAAATTAATAGGATGCGGACAAAAAAAGCCCAAATATGCCACTTTTTGTATTTGGTATAGTGAATACATGATGAGGGACCAGTCCAGTCCTTTGGTTGTATATGGCCTTTCTGGAGCTGCAGTTTGGAGCTGTTTCACATTATTGTGTTTATCCTTTGAAGTCGACTGGCCCGTGGTCATTTGACTTTAGCATTCCTCTCCTCCCCATCCCCCTTTCTTTCGACTCGTCTGTGATCAGTCGGAAACAACACACTGGTCGTACACACTTGCATTGAAGTCACATCCAATTGTGGGTCTTGTGAAAGAGTGTCAGTTATGTTTTTGTGAGGCGATTATAGCATATATGCTAACCGTATGTAACATGACCATTGAAATCATTTGGCAGACGGGCCCAGATGAACACACTGTCCCATTCACGCCTCGGGGAGCATGTCACTTGGTTTGACCTGTGGAGTTTTGGCACCAGATGTCTCCAGCTGGCACCGCTGCAGACATATGCTCCCCATCTCTGTGTGCGTGTGTGTTCGCGTGTGTGTTCCTTGGCAGTTTCAATAAGCCCCAGTGTTTACTTTTGCCTTATTGCCTTTGTCTTTTCATTTCCAATCCCAAGTTTGCTTTTTCTGTTCCATAACACTGTTCTCTCTGTTGATGTATTTTATCAATAAATAGGGCTTCCTTACATTCAGCTATTTTACCAATGATATTGTAGCATTAAATAAAATAGCTTGGCCTCTTATCCCGCTTGCGTTGTGTTGTGCCTCACTCCTCGGGGATCTAAAAGGACTCAGTGAAAAACAACTCCAAAAAACTGTACTAGACCAACTTTTTCCACATACAGTACATGTTTGTGTGCATTGAGGTGTGTAGGAAAATCAATTACATATGCTTAGTTTGTCTTAACCCCTTTGTTTTGTCATCAATTCATGTAACATTTATATGGCCATTGTTCTTCTGCATGCACAAGGTAGTTCTTTTATTTTGTAGTGTTAAATTATTCAGTCACTCTGTGATGGATGCACATGACGTAAAGGGATAGTAACACATGCACACAAGCAGGTGAGATTCCCCTCTGTGATCTGTGGGGATTCTTCTTCCGTTGTTTATCTCGGCACTATGCGTCTCCCATGGTAGGCGATGAAACACAGGCTTGCCTGATCATGTCGTCTTGAGGTGTAGGACCTATTTAAAGAGTGACAACATCTACTATGACATGGTAGCTTTTTTTCCCCTGTATTGGCCATTCAGTTTTGTACCATGGGAGAACAGAGCTAAAAGTTGGAGCTTCATTTTTGATTCATAAATTTCTGCTCTAATTCGAAGGTCGACCCTGTTGCTGGTATTTGAGTACAGCTTTTTCAGTTCATAGAGAACTGAAAGTTATTCCTGTTTGAATGTTTGTGTGATTGGTGAATGCAGACATTTCACGTTATTTCTTATTTTTGTTACAGGTGCTTTTTTAAGGTCCTCGGAGGCCCACAGTTGTCACGCGTTTCACAGCAGATGCATCAGCTTTCCTCCCACCTCTGCCAGTGACACACAGACGTTGTCTTTATGAGAGCAGCCTCTGACTTTTAAGTAGACAGAAGCCTTTCACAAAATGTTCTGATTAATTTGCTGACGGAACAGTTTTTAGAGTGTGACTGGAAGGCGGAGTTGACTAGTTGAATCCACAATGATGAACAATGATAATTAAGCGATGCCAAGAGAATGTTGGTAGGTGTCCTCAGACCAGTCAACACTTCCAGCTCTTGCCCATGACTACCACCCTCTGTTAAAGGTTGTGGTACAGTCTTCAGTCTAGAGTTCTGAGCAGCTCACACAGAGACTCCCTTGAGATCAATTAATAGTTTATAGCAGAGAGGAGAGAGCAGTGAAATTGCCTGTCTTGGTGGTTCATGCTCTGACGCGCCATTGCCAACATTTTTAATTAGGCCAAAAATATCTTTTTAAGAACTCGACTGCAAGAACCATTTTTGTTTTGTTGTTGGCTTTGGGGTCCAGATTTCAGTTATTAATATTTGTGTCTTCATAACTGAGAGTGTGCTGTGGACTAAATCAATTCTTCACGATGCAAACAGCACAGTGTAAAAACACTAAAAACCCTCGAGGCTGTACTCCACAGTTCGATTGTGCCCGGTACCAGCTGCTTTGACTGATTGATTAAACACTCAAGTGCTGCTGTACTGAATTATGCTCAGGGTGGCTATGGCGATGATTACAAAGTGAAAATTGCGGCACTTTTGTACCTTCCCAAACAGATCGAGTTTGGCTGGTGTCGGAGCATTGTTAACTAGTTTAGATTATTATTCCAGCCAAGTTGTGATTCAAGTTTGGGTTATAAGTAATAACCTATGTAGTCAACAAAATGCATTCAAAAGATAAACATAAACACTGTTTATTGGTGTACTTTAAGGGTACTGATATCATTGATACAATACAAAACAAGGTTTAAACACCAGGATAACTGTAACATTAAAGTAATGCTGGCAATATCAGCAGAGTGAGCACAAGTTGTGGATGTAGAAGGTAATTTCCAGATCAGCACCATGGACAGTGAATAGGGAAGACACCGGCTGCCATAAAAGCATGGTATTAGTGATTGATTCACATAAAATACTGTGTATAACAGTGCCTTCTATTTCCTAATGAAAGATATCAGCAAGTCAGTTTTATTTCTTCCAATAAAACACATCCTGACGCTTGGTTAAAAAAAAATATATATATCACCTTTCAGAAGTGTTTCTTGCCTGATTCCTTCAAGGTAAACATCATTCTCTTAAAATTTAATGCAATTAGAGTTATTATCTCATCTGGTCAGGGTCAGATTGTACTGTCCTGCAGTCAAGGACAGCCTGCTTCTCATTAATGTAAAACCCAAGTTAAAAGTGATATACAATACTGGATCACAAGCAGCCTCTCACACGTTAGTGCGTATCACATCATATCTGTACCACACCATCTCTAGCTGGGTTCATTTTTTTCCTCACAACACTTTCATTCATTATTATTTATTAAAACGGAAGGGAATCGAGTGCAGCCTCCCATATTTCCTTCAAGCTTCTTCGAACATCAATATGCCGCCTGCTTGAAACGTAGATAATTTCTCTAGTATGCTTTTCATAGATGCAACACATTTGCAAATTAGTAGGCATTTAAAACGATAATTCAAAGGAGGCGCATGCCTTTTTAGTGGCTTGGTCTAAAAAAACTGAAGATCTGAACTTGAGTTCCTAAATGTTCTGTCATTTGTGATGCCTAGCCTCACGTGATTATGCATAACTTACATACACAATTAATTGTATCAAAGACATATGCATAATGTCTCCAGAGGGACGACATACATCTGCTCTTCCCTCATTAACGCCATACAGGCTGCCATTTGTCATCTGCAGTGTCACTGGCTTCAGTTGGCCACATGTGTGTCCAGGGATGGATCAGGTGGAAATATCAATTCTCTGGAGGCTTCCTCACAAACCTGAATGCAGAACCAGTCGGTCACCTGCGTATTTACTTTTGACCTGAACAGCTGCCTCAAGAAAATGGGTGCCCGCTGACCCTGGTGCTGTTGTGCAGCTGTTACGCAACACTTTAGCCATCTTATATCATCTGACAGTTAGTTCAGATCATATTTTTCCTCCTCCCAGTTCTGTCTATGACCAAAAGGACCCGTATTGCTGATTTTGACTAATTTTGTCACATTTTAATCGGCCATGCCAGAGATAGTATACCCATGTAATGGTCTGAAATCAGAACTCCTCAACTCATGTCTTTGTTAATGAAACCAAGATAAGTGCAGCTCATTTCCTTGTCTTAACCTTGATGGCAGGTTCTCCATGTTCATTGGACAAACACACTGGCCACGAGATCTGATCTGTATTTTCATCATACTTACAAGGGATGTAATATTCCTTTCATAAGGGGGTGGTATTATTAAAACATGAAGATATTGAGTAACCTTGAGACTGTGACTCCAACATGTGCACTCTTCACCGTTGCTATGGTGATGCAGCAGCAGTGCCTTGCAGTGTAGACTGCTTTCTCACACACTCTGCAGCTTTCATTCCACTAGATGTGGTTTCCTCTCAAAGTTTTCACCTCAGTGGAGGTGACCCCGGAGCAGGTGTATTTACTCGAGGGAGGGAAAAGCAGCCACATGGCTGCAGGTGTTGGTTTACATTTCCATGCATGTTTATGCCATGACTCTGCATGTGTGACTATCATTGCGGCTTCTTTCCGAGCATCACCTTTAATGTGTCTGCGTTTTGAGAAAAGACCGAGACTCAGAGCTGCACAAACGTGCACAGGCATTTCATCCCTCGATCCTAACTCAGATATTGTTGTTGGGCTGAATGAACCCTTGCTGTATCCAGATGAATTAAGCTGCACTTGTTGACATATTTGTCAGGAAATAGTTTGTGTGCTGCCTATGGTGTAGAACTGTTCCTTTCATCTTTTCTAAAAATGCTGCACATCTCTGTTGGCAATTCAGTGACATCCCAAGACTGAACTACATCATCTAAACAGGTTATTTTTGTCTTAAAATGTCTCATGACAAATCTGCATATTCTCTCCGGTTGTCATTTTTCCTTTCCATCTGATTTAGTCCACATTAACAACAATCGGGGGGATGGCAACACCTGTCTAGGAGCGCTGCACACCAGCTGCTGGTGCACCCTGGGAGAGTTGCTGACTCACTCTTAAACACAATAGATGTGCACTTCAATGGAGCTTCCACAGTCTAATCAATGGAAAAACATTTGCCTCATGAGTTACATGAGAAAAAAAACAAGGGTCACCATACAGCACTTCTACCTCATGACACCCATATATGGATGGTGGATTGGGATACCTCAGAGGTTTACGCAGCCTGGATGTCATAAACTTGTATCTAATCTGTGTTACAACAAGAAGCCAACAGCTCTCCTTGTGTCTGCCTCTGCTGCAGTTGCAGCTAAGCCTGAGCCCAGGAGAGTCTTTCCAGGCTGAATCTGACAAACAACAGCAGCAAAGGAAAACATGGACAGGGTGGAAACAGTGTCCTCTGGTGTTTTATCACGTCTCTCTGCTGCTAATTTCCAATTTCTTTTCCGCTACCGCATCTCCACCATCTTTCAATCTATGCTAGCAGTTTATCTTGTACCTACCATTCATACCCTTCTATTCATTTTTCATCACCTTTCTCTATTTTTGCCCTTATGGTCTCTTTACTGCCTTCCTCTTCCCTTGTGTCTGCAGCAAATCGCCAGGAACACTCTCTCTACTCCTTATGTATCTTTACCCATGCAGCACTGCCAACAATTAGGAAACATTACTGCCAATTGTGCCACCTGCGGTCTCCTGAAAGCCAGAAAAAGGGAGGATGGAGCAGCACTGTGCCAATGAAGCTGGGGTCGGTGTGTATTTGTAGGAAGCGGTTTATAACATTTTGGATACTTCCACAAAGCACAATGTTTAATTACCAATAAATACTGGTGTAATCGGGGGTCTGAATGCTACTGGAATGACCGACTGCAGCTGACTTTTTATTTGTGGGGGGGCCTTGGATACGTGGAGGTTGTAATTGTGTGCGTATAAGCAAGGGTTCGTAGTTGAGCTATTGTTTGGCTGCGGGAAAATGGGTGTTTGGATGGATGGGCTATTGTGTGGCTCATTCATTGTTTTCTTTTTTAAATAATTCCATGGTTGTATGAAATGGTGGGGAAAACTGTGTGTGTGTGTGTGTGTGTGTGTGTGTGTTTTGACAAATTCACACCTGTATTTAAGCCAAAGACTGGCTCAGACAGTGAATTGGACATGTTGTGTGAGGCTTGAGTGAAAGCCGTCTCTTTTTCTGGTCTTGTGGAAAAAACGAAGAGGTGCCTGTGAGGAGATTTAGCCCGGAGCCAAAACCAATTCACAACCACTCTACACTGGAGAGGAGGTCTTATCCCCCCAACCTGCCCTTGCAATGACAGGCCCGAGTCTGCTGCACACAGAGATACACGTACACAAGGAGATAGATGAGCAATTGTGTGCATTAACCGATGACTGCCCTCCCTCGCTGTGTTTTGAATTGCACAGGTGGTTGGCAAAACATGCGTTACAGTACACATGCACACGCATGTGTGCTGCTAATAACAAGCTATTGGGTTCACGTGTGTATGTGACTTGCAAGACGAGCTGGTTGGACTTTTTTCTTTTTTATGAGCCGTTCGTGAAAAAACAGAAAACATGTGCATCCCAGCTGCAAAGCACCCGATTTTCTCCCGAGTGATTAAACACTGTTGTGTCATACTGCTGTGACCCACCTCCCCGCCAGACGCGCTCTCCCATCACCCCTTTAACACTCCGCACGCATGTGCTCGCACAGATGACACTGGCACGCTCTCGCTTGACACTTTGACTTTGATCAGATGTTATGAGGTGTTTTCATTTAAAAACTGCAGACTTTTGGAATCCGTGACAGACATTTACACTCACTCCTCAGACTTTTCATTTCACCCATCACTCTGTCCTTCATGTTTCCTTCTCCCCTTTTTTTTTTACCCTATTTTACACACACACACACACACACACACACACACACACACACACACACACACACACACACACACACACACACACACACACCCTACCTACTCTGTCTTCTGCTCTTCTCCAGAGTCTGGATGAGTAATTGCTCAGGGCCTCAGAGAGAGCAAAGGATGGAAAGAGAGAGAGAGAGAGAGGGAAAAGGGTGCACAAGTACACATCAGCAGTGTATGAGAACCAAGAGGGGTTAAAAAATGGATAGAATGTTTGTGTGTTGGTCTGTGTTGAGTTTATGTGCATATGTTGTGGAAGTGAAGAGGGTTAGATGGTGTGCACAACTGAGGCACAGTGGGATCATTGATCTGCTGAAAGTGCAATGTGTGCACTGAATTAGAGGAGCAGGAATGGGGCTTTGAGCTTGTAAAATACTCCCACAGTTATAGCGTCGTGCACTCTCACACTCACACATACACACACATAATTATGCAGACATACACACAGATCTATATTTGGGTGTTACTTACACTGTACAGACTGAGTGCCTGACTGCTTTTATTTCTTCCGTAACTGTGAAAAGGTGACCAAGTTTAGCTTTTCTTGGACTGCAAAAACCTGATGATACTGAAAATAAATGCATCGTTAAAAGCCAACTATAAAATGCAAATAAAAAAAATCAACTTTTTTCCAACTCCATTCAACACAGTTTACTAGTTGCAGCAGTAAGAGCTGTGCTCCTCCTAATGGACACAATCTGCCTGACATGCACGTGCAATCAATATTAATTTTCTTATCAGAGGCTCGAGCTCCATCCTTTTGTTCAGCCATCCAGTCACATGTCACCTGCTTCAGCCTGATTGTGAATGTGACATGCCAGATTAACTTGGGGGCCACTGGGAAGATAGGCAAGCAATCAGAGCTTATCTGTGACGCAGTGTAGTGCAGGTACTCGGCAGAGACTGACATTGGGATTGCTCTGATTTTGAAATGCAGTAAGAATAAAATGAGTTATGTTCAGATCTCATACTGTACACAATCTACAGAATTTGTTGGTTTATGGAGTCTCAGAAGCTTTTTGGTTACTTTACTGATGTGCTTTAAAAAGAATCCCTGAACTTTGAGTGAACCTTGCAGGAGTGCACAAGATGTGTATTTCTCAACGCTTGTTGCTCCTGTAAATATGATTATACAGCCAAGTGTCTCAGCCATATGATTCTCACACAATATAAGAGCTGCTGACAGTTATAAATATGACTGTAAGCTTATTTATTGTCCAAACGGCAGTGACGACTGCTGAAAAGAGAAAATAATGATTAGCATGTAACCAAGGTAAGCCTCTGGAAAACAATTTTGAAATCCATTGAGCCGCCATAAAGTGCACATCCCTCCCCAACCCACCTGCTGTTGACCATTAAGATAATGAACTAGCCCCCATCTTCATACAAATTACTGCTTAAAGCTTTAAGAGCGTCTGGGAGCCCTGGTGTAGTGTCTCAAACTTTCCTAAGACGATGTATTGATTGTGCCAATCAATGGGCCTAAAAAGCCATAAGTGCATCTGCTATCCGTAATGGCAGCACTTAAAGAAAGAAGGATGGATGAGGGTAATTTTCACTAAACATCATTGTTATGGAGGGAGAAGGTGGGTGGGTAGAGGAATGCTGAGCAGTAATGATGACATGTGGCAACAAAAGACAGAACTTTTGAAGGATGCAACAAAATATGATGGCAAACATAAAGGTTGTTCTTGTCTATTAGTTGTTCATAAAGTGTTCTTGTGTCTCAGTTCTTCCTTTTTAACATATTAATGTTTCATGTGATCATAGCAGGGAGGCTGCATCAACAACTGTAGCTATCTTAGAAAACTGTAGCATAAATGTTCTCTGACTCAGTACAAATGTATAAATAGCATCCAGATTTTTTTTAAAAATGTTTTTCCCCCTCTTGTGTGTCTCATTGGTCCAGCTTTGTTTAGACTCACTTTGCCCTTAACTAGGAGCCCACTGGGCCCTCAGCAGCTGGGTCACACTCAGGGCCATTTGGTCTCATCAAACATTAAATGACCCAAATACTCCCTAATTCTCCTACAGTCTTTCCCCTCTTAAGAAATTTGCTAAAACAGCCCTTAGATGGCTTCCTCTAATCCAAAAACACCTCATATAACTACCAAAAGAGGATCTTTTAGCTTTAATTATATTTTATTTAGCTTTCATCTATGAATGAGGCTTTATGGTTTGATGTTGTGCGTAAGAGCATATGTCTGCCTGTGAGGAAGGGTGGAAAAAGGAGCATGCAGGGACAGTGTGAGGTTATCAGTGGGAAGTGCAAAGCCCTCAGACCTAATCCTGTAAAGATGGTCTCACTTAGCTTTTGGATATTTCACCACCTGAAACAAAGCCTGAAGGCCTCCAGTGGCACGTTCCAACTCACAAACTCATACATGTTTTAGAGGGGTTCACCTCCGGGGAGGATGACGGGGGTATTGACCGGTTTTTAGATTCACAGCATCCCACTGTGGAGCAGAAGATGGAATAAGAGCTGTGAAGAGCATCCCTAAGGCAAACTGCCTAACTAGCACCCGCCATATTTCATGCTCCCTCATCCTCCCCCCTCCTTACAGTTCTGGGGAGAGGGGATTCTCAGGGCAAAGTGCTTCTCTCCTGAGGGCAGATGTTGTATGTGTTTGAAATAGTGCGACTTTCTTATTGTCCTCTTATTGATTGGACCCTTTATCTCATTGGGAATCATGGGAAATATGAAAAGAATCCCATCAGTGTGCCGAGGAAACAAAAAGTCACTTTCAATATGCACAGACTGTGCTGTGGAAGGGTAAAAGGCTGGAGACAGCACCCCTGTTTGGATCGCTGCAACTGGAGGAGTCGAGTACTTTTGATTGATGATAGCAGGTAATGAGTAGTCGAGCATATGCCACGAGCACGTGACGGTACTGATATTGATCCCCTCCCACTCACTCACTTAAGCTTGTGTTGACAGAATATGGATGACCTAAACACAGAGGGGAGATTATCACAGATCAGGTATCACATTTTAGCAGCTGTTGTGTCAGTTTCCATTACATTATGTAGATTACTGCTTTGCAGCACATAGTCCATCATAGAAATGGAACAAATACACAGCAGGTGTTGTGGCTTGTTGGCCCCCTCTGAAAGACTGATCATTTTCTTTTTCTACATTTTGTTTATAACAGAAATATGTGAATATTTTTGGACATAGTCCAGCTAGTTTGCTTGCATTTTTTTAAAGCCATTCTAAATAGCTTTCATTTATTTTTTGACATTTTCTGAATCTATCAAAATGTGATTTTTATGTCTGCAAGTACATACATTTATAATGTATTCCTGTGATGCTCAGAAGATGCTTTCATTCTATCCTCTTCCATCTGAAAAATCCAATTCAAGGATGTCCCGAGACTCTTCCTGACCCCTGTGATCAGTATAGGGTCTAGACATATTTAATGCAGTGAGACCCTATCAATTCAAAAGGTCAGGGGTTAAACACAATAGGCGACGCCCCAAGTGTCACCCCTGACAACCAGGCCAACGCAGGACCTAGCGCAGTTTTGTATTAATCATTTTTCTTCCAACAATTCCAGCAAAAGAGAAAATCTGCTGTGCGTGTTATTCCTGTTCCTGCGTAAATCCCAGACATATAATTGCTTGCTTTTGTCAGAGGTTTATCACCACTTTTCTTAAATTGGCTTGGTTCTTCAAAAATGCCTGAAAGAAAAAAAAAATGCCATCACTACGTAGGATAAACTGACAGTCTGATAAGAAGCACATCAGCAGCGTGCATTAGTCATCTGATAACAGCAGTAACACTAAATATTTATCAGGGTCAAGTGTCTCCCCTCAGGGCATGATGAACTGGGGAGGTTTGTGCGAGCGTGCTGCCTCTAATGTGCGCTCCCACACAGGTTTGTGTAACATGCAGTGATCCAAATAGCAGTTTTGAGGCCTGCACTCACAAGAGCGTCAGCACAGACACTGGTGACATCTGACCTCAATTTAAAGCCAGCGGTAGCCTGAGGGAAGCTGATGAGCTGAATAGGCACAGACAGACAGACTGACTGATACTGGACCTTGGCTGCTATTGATGACACACAAAGCCCCTCGTCTCCGTCTGCCTCATCTGTCGTCTTCAGAACACAAGCATGCGCGATTCTTTTCATCATGCTTTTAGTCTCTTATTTGGTTCCAAAACTGATTAATGTTCCAACTTCTGCCCTTCTCCATCTTGTTGATGCTTTCATATCCACGCCTACTATTTGCCTGAACTGTCCGTGCAAATGATAGTAACTGTTCCAGGGCTTTTTCTGCATTGTTTCAAAGGATGCACTGAAAACACCCTGTTGGACTGAGTTTAAACTCGGCACACTGACGCAGCAGCCCGATCTGTTGAGTTTGCATATAACACAGCCATGCACGCACATGCAGAAAGTGCAGCCGCCCACTCACCATGAACAGACACACAAGACAGGAGCAGATGCACAGGTATTTAATTGGGACCGATGGCAGCTGTTACTGTTTATTACCTAGGCGTCGTGAAGATAAACGCCTGAAAAACACATGCCAGAATGCACAGACAAGCAAAGACGGGTCAGTCATTTGTCTGTCTCCAGGGGAAATCTGGAGTGTCTTTTTTGACTGTATCCTCACATATACCGGCAACATCCAGCGACGCTGGAAAAAGTGTCCACCTCCTACTGCATGGTTAAAGTGTCTTCTCTGTACCAGGAGAGGCTTTGTAAGTGAAAGAACATGAATATTATATTGCTGTACATTAATTTTACATGCATATAACAGCGTTTACCTTTTTCTTTCCCCCTAGTGTTTCAGCATATCAATAGAGTCCCTTCCATTCTCTTCATTATCTCTTGCCTGTAGCTTGTTTTCTCCAATTCTCTTCCATCTCCCTTTTTTTCAACTTACTGTGTGTTCCCTTTCCTCCTCCGATCCCTTCCTTTTGTTGAAGTGGCAGCCCCCCATACTACACTAGTGTTCTCCTCATTAATGCCAGAGAAAAACCAAGCTATATGTTTGGCCAGCTTTTCTACATCTTGCATATATAAGCTTATATGTACTGCTGTGACATGTCTTGACCTTATTCTGATTCTTTTTAGCCATTTAAATTTTCTACAGATTTCCATTTATACATTAATACACACCCTCACAATTTCAACCATTTTAAAAACCTATTTTTTGCACTTTGTACTAGAACTAGGTTGTTGTGATTAATGTTCTTGGGATGATCCATTGCTGTTATCCATTCAGTCGGTCCCTTTGGGAGCCTTCTGCTCCATGTCTCACACAGGTTGGCTAGGCAGCTAATAGTCTTTTACATACTGAACAGTTACTGTGAAAAATGATTAACATGCAGCCTTGTTAAATGATGGCCAATAGATCATTTATACAGTAACGGGGCAGGAAGACCTTACAGAACCCTTGGGGGGAGTGGGTGAGCTTGTTGCTGCTTTGGTAAAACCTATATCTCTGTCATTTTTCTTGCCCATGTTAGATTAATTTCTTTTTTACTTTTGCTTGACTCATTGCTGTGTTGGACTACTTTGCTCGCCCTTCCATTGATGATCCAGAGCCTCTGCCTCCTCATTGTGCCTGCTCGGTCGTGGTTGTCCGAAGACCCTAAAAATCACACTTTCCCTAAAAAATGTCCTTGCACTTTAGTTTTATTGTTGTTGTCTCTCCTGCGTCTGTCATTGAACAGTTGCATGAATCCTGTTTCTGCTGTCCACTGCCTGTCTCTTCCTCTCTATCCCTTCTGTCCACTGCATTTTGTGCTTGGATGACAGCCATGAAACACAGCCTCATTTCCACAGCTATTTTCCAGGGAACCCCAAATGAAAAGATATTGCCAACCTTTTCTCTCCCACACACTGCTCCCCATAAATGCTGACAAGAGACTGCCATACCATCTTTGACCTTTTAGAGGGATCTCAGAACACACACTATTCCTATTACTGATGAGGCCTTTGGAACAGCAGAGTCAGAAATGGTGTGGAGGAATTTAATGACACACAATGTCACTTTAAAGTTGGCTCTCTATAGCCAGGCTACCAGGTACAACATTTGTCCTGAAGGAGAAAGGAACTTGAGTGGCCCTTAAATGCTGGGCTGCCTTGAGAGTGAGGGAAGGGTGTGACTGAGTGGAGACAATGTGCATTCTTGGAGTCTGTTTTCAAGTCAAATCTTTGAATTAACCAGAGTTCCTCCTTTGGAATCTGTAATAAGGCCATTCTCGCCATCTCCCTTTGTCGTTATACTGGGTTTTTCAAGAATGGTAAGGTCTTCAATATCGTTTATAAAATCACTGGTGCCAGCCTTTGTTTAGACCTCCACACACCTCTTTACACCTACCAGTTCAGTCAATAAATAATACATCAAGTCTGCAAGAACTGGAAGTGCAAAGATGGTGAGACAGGCAGAAAACGGAAAACGAGCAAGGGCAGGAGATGACTGGTTTTATTGGATATATAAGCAAGAGGCAGCGGGAGAAAGGGATGATTCTCAATGAAACGGTGCATTTACTCTTATAACAAACTTGCAAAGAGCAAACACCTTTCCTTTAGACGTCACCCTTTTAGCAGAAGAAGACAGAGTATAATTTCACATTCCTAAATGCCTACTCCTGCCCATCCTAACGAAGGACATTTATTGAATTCTTGGTTCATATATTTCTTTATCTCATTTTCAGGGTTTAATTGCTAGTTTGATAAGAATATACTGTATATATATATATGTGTGTGTGTGTGTGTGTATATATGTATATGTATATATATATGTATATATATATATGTGTATATATATATATGTATATGTATATATATATGTATGTGTGTGTGTATATGTGTGTGTATATATATATATGTGTATATATATATGTGTGTGTGTGTGTATATATGTATATGTGTATATATATGTATATATATGTATATATGTATATATATGTATATGTGTATATATATGTATATATATATGTATATGTGTATATATATGTATATATGTATATATATATGTATGTATATATATGTATATATGTGTATATATGTATATATGTATATATATGTGTATATATATGTATATATGTGTATATATGTATATATATGTGTATATGTATGTATATATATGTGTGTATATATATATATGTGTGTGTGTGTGTGGTGTGTGTGTGTGTGGTGTGTGTGTGTGTATATATATATGTTTTATTTTTTTAAAGCAGTATGGTAATGAAATTGGCAGCTCTCTGTGTACCACACATAGTTCCACTTTGAATAGGGTGCTTGACCAACCGTTGTACTATGACAGCCTGAGAGCTTGGAGAGAGCTGTGGAGTGATGTGCCTGACTGTCCAGTCTACTTTGTACCGGTGCACTGTTGTTAGATGACCTCCCTCTAGACTATAGTTTGGAAAGAAGGGGATAACTTATCCCTGCAGCAAAGCCAATAGTACCTTTTAAACAGAACCTTCGCTCTTAATTGAACCTAAAATGTGTGTGCGTATCCCCCATAGATTACTCTTAACATATGAACCCAGTTCTAAATCATGGAGGAGTGTGTACTTTCTGTCAGAACAAGACCAATGTCTGTTTAGACTGAGGCTGACTGTTTACATTTCACCTGTCAGACTTTTCTGCCCGTTGGACCTTGTGCTGTACATACCTTTTCTCATGTGTCGCAGTATTGAAACGCACCAGAAACCATGCATGTGCTTTGATTTTTATTTTTTTAATTACTTGATCAAGCCTTTCAAAAAGTCAGATTGTGTCCTATATGACTTATCTCTGACCTGCAGGGGGAACTGTTGCTATTTTCTCTTCTGTCCCTTGCTTAAGCAGTTCCATTAAGACTGTTGTGAAAGACATAATGCATCAAACTGTCTTTTGGCTGTGCAGTTATGGTCTTTCATCTCTAATCCCAGCGAGCTTGTCCTCTTAAAGTGTCTGTCTCAGGGCTTCAAGGGGCAGACTGCATCATGATGCTAAACCAGCACTTAGCGAGAACCTGGAAACCTTAGGGCATTTGATGGCATGTTCATTTTTTCTGCTCTGGACACTTTGGTGTATTGACAGGAAGAAGTGCATCCACAGCTTAGCTTGTGCAGCACTCAGTTTGCCATCAAGGCAACTATATTCCTACACTATCCCATCTCACCAGGGAGTTACTCTGGAGGAGCTCAAAAGCAGCGCTGTGCTGAGGAATGTTTGAAATGCCATACACGGCCCACAACCTCAGGAAGACATAAAAATATTGCCAAAGCCCAACAAAACAGTGTTCGCGCTTGGCATTTTTGCACACGCAACTTGGAAACGTTGCCCTTATTGCTTTTTATTAAAAGAAAAGCTTTTTACTTGCTGGTTCATCTTATTTGCACTGGAAATTTGTCAACTTTGTCAAAATAAAATCAAAGCTAGAAAAACCATGAGTATCACGTTTTTTGGGGGGTTTTTTTGTTTATAAAGCTGTGGGACATCTCCAGGTGTAATGTCAAAGTGAAACAGACAAAATGTCACAACCCTAAGGGTCCTCTCGGCCTCACGCAACACAGCGGAGAAACTACTAAAATGTCGTATACGACGGCAAATGGCAATTACTCACCAGTTTGGGCTCTGTTTTATTTGACAGTGATTAATAAAGCCACAGTTGTTACATAAACAGAAATGGAGAAAGAGTGTAAAAGCCCAGGTGAAGAAACTGGGTCATTAAGTTTAAACAAAATACTGTTTTCAACTAAATTGCCTTTGCAGTCTCATCAGTCAACAAGAAAAGGTTCATTTTAACAGTGATAAGCCTCAGGAGACCAGTGTGCTAATTATGAGCGGCATATATACCTGGGTGTATTATCTCCATACTCGTATGTATACAGTGGACCGTTGTGCTGTTTGCCTACAAAAGTAAGAGTGTTACACCAGCAGGTGTGATATTCCCAACAGGATGTGTTGATTATTGAATCGTATGTTTCTATCCTGAGGCTGCTGCGATCTGCTGCCTTTTCACAGCGCTGCAGAGGGCCGGTCAGCTTGTTGCCACCCGCACACAATGGCACAACATGGTACAGGGTGTCGGTGCCGTCGCTGCTAACAGGGGCTCAAACAGTGCACGCAGGACAACGCTAGATTCTGGTTCTATTGGGCTGTAGCCATCTGACAACTCCCATAATCATTTTCACTTTATACAAGTGATTATATGTGGTGGAAATGCGGCTGAATTGTATTAGCTGATGTATTAATGTGTTTTCCTCTTCTCTTTCATGCTCCCGTGCTGCTTCCACTGATTTGGCCTTCTTCTAACATCAGGTATGAAAACACATTTTGACAGTTGCCTTGTCACTCTGTACTGAAAAGGGCTGAAGAATTACCCAACAAATGTAAAAACACATTCTTGTGGTCGCTCAACAACATAACAAACCTATAGGCAGTGCCACAGTTCTGAGGAAGTTCTTGCATATAGAGGAGAGTATAGAATCTGCACTTCATTGTTCATTTGCTCTGAAAAAACGTGCACTAAACAAGCTCACATGCTGCTTTTAATGACGAAATCTTCACTATTTCACCAGTGTTGGTGACACACTGATTAGCTTTTGATGATGTCTCCCAGCTTGTTCTCATGTCACACATTTCCCCTTTTCAGGCAGCGATAAAATTTTCATATTGGCACAATCCAAACTTGAACGGCACTTTCTCAATTATGTAAGCAGTCGTTCATGCGGCCTCACGCTGCCCTAGATAGAATGTTGGATAGAAACACTCGCACTTCCAGGAAGCCTTTTAAATATGGTTCTTGGTGATTATGACCTTATTACAAACATAACCTAGATAAGTTGGATGCTTTTGTGTTGCCGGCTATACCCCATATTGATACTTCCTGGGTAAAATGGAACTGCCAAATGCTATTACACAGTTTTCAGTGGCAGAAACAATACTGGCAGAATGTATTTGTACCTTTATCGTACCTTAATATCCTGAACTAGGAGGTTTAGATAATATGTGACAAATGTGGTTTATAGTGCCTCCACACCAGCTGATCCACTTTTGTTGTCAATCACAGAATGGGCACCAATTTGCTTTTCTTCATTTTAACCTAAAGAGGTGCAACTAGGAGTATATATGCACATTTCCTAACCAGTTTTCTTTATAAGACATCTTAGCATTAGTATGCATATGATTCTATGGATGTCAGAATGTCACTCATTTATCCCGGTGACTTTAACTTAAGAAATTGAGGAAAGTGGATTGAGGACCAAAAAAAAGGCATCACCATAGGAATTATCATGTCACTATGTGCTGCCGTTCTTGCTCTTATTGTCAGGATTTAAAGTGGAAGCCTATTGACCTTTTGGCCAGTGCTTTTCATCGCCCATTATAAAGGCTGTTAAGCTCTTAACAGGACTTTTTAGCTACATTTTCAATTGGTGTCTCTCGGTGAAAACCCTGCCACAAGATGAAAAGCACTTAATCCATCAGGTGATGTCGGAGGGCTGCGATGTCGAGAGGAAAAGCAAGCAAGCGAGACAGCCTGTGATTTTTATTTTTGCTGATTGGTAACTTGGATGCACTCCTTTCTCTCCATCCCTCTTTCATCCACTTTCACTGATATATGTTTCTAAAATTCCGCACCTTCTCCTTTTTTCTGCCCTGGCTTTTGACACCTCCTGAATCGGCTCTCACCCCCGCTGAGCCTGTCTGAAAAGTCTATGCATACCACCATATCAACACCTGTCCTTCTAAACATGGAATTTAGAATGCTTGTATATCTGTCCAGCTAGCACTGAGTGCATGGTATCATCCTCCCTTACAGTTTAACTACTCATGTGTTAATGTGATGCATGCTAATTTATGCTGATGAGATGTGTAGCAGCAGAAGTGCCACATGTCTCAGCATGGCGTTGGGTGCTGATGTGAGACTCCACCTGGAAGAGATGCTCTGGATTAGAAGGCTGGGCAGCCAGAGCAGGGGAGGAACATGGAATACATCAGTACTCTTTTTCATACTGACTTGAAACTGTTCTTATTTGTGTTGCTGTTTTTTTTTTTCTGCTTTAATGGCTGCGCATGATTTTCATGTCAATAGCATGGTTTCTCATGACACTGCTGCTGGCCTGTTTGAAATGCGTGGAGCATTTGCTGACTCATTGTTTATCTCTCTGTTGCCACACTGTTCATAGTGACAGAAAAACTGATGCAAAGGTCATACAGTCTTGCACTAGCAGACCTTCAGGTAAGACGGTCTGCATGGTCATCTGTGAAGGGGTCATCACGACGTTCATTTCTACAAGGCTCATCGCACCTCTGACAAAGACCAACTTGTCAGTGAATTTATCATTATCTATATCAGTATATTCCTAAATCAGCCTTTTTCTTCCCACCCACTTTGATCCTCAGCGACGAGTTTGAAAGTTGTACGCTTTGAGCAGCTATGCGTGCATTTTGCTCAAAATGGAAAGAAAATCCTTTGTTGCGCCATGCAAACTATTCGATTTAACGGGCTTCCGTTTGCAGCGGTGCTGCTGTCACCATAACTTCCACCCTTCGTGCCACAGACAATAGGACTCTAAACCCCTGACAAAGCGTTTGAGCAGAAGAGATGATGGTAATGAACTTGAGTAATGACGCAAATAAGAGAGTATTAAGTGATTCTCCAGCCCTTCCCTAGCCATGTGATGCCATCATTATTATTATTATTACAGTGATTATTATTATTGAAGCAGCTGAGCTAATAATCTTGTAGCTATCTCAGTGTCGCATTAAAACGCCAATCATGTCAAGTAGTTAGCGCTCACTTTTCCACTCCACGTCTCAGATTTTCTCCCAGCCTTTTTGCTCCTCTTTGAAAGAGTCTTCTAAAGTAGCTCTCTCGCTCCACTCTCTGGAGTAAGTGTACAATCCTAACTCATTGGGGGGAAAACAGAATTGCGTAAATAATTTATTGTTTTCTCTCTGGGTGAAACAATAAGCCGTTTGCACCTCATTCCAGTATTTCCTCCTCTTTTCCTGTGCGTTCTTGACGTCTTCAGCTCTTCTCACCTAATGCCTAGGGGTGATTTGGACCTTTCTAATAATCGTCCAATTTACTTCTTCACCATAAATATTTCTGAGCTGTCTCTCAGTCCATTTCCCACCCTGCTGAAATATGCATAGCAGCAACTGCCCCCTGCTAGATCACCAGAGTGGACAAATCTCATCTAAACGGGCCTTAAATTATGTACAGTGAATAGTAGCGCAGTGTTGGCATGCAAACCAGCTGTCGAAAGATGTTTCCATGGTAATTTACTGTGATCAGAGGAAAGTGCGTCATTCATCTTCTGCTGTGGTGCGGCAGCGCTTTTGCGTTCCGCTGTGCTCGCCTGGATGTTCATGCCCTTTGGCAGCGTGTCCCTTACATTTCCGGAGGCCGGAGTCTAATAAATGTTCATATTCAGCAGAAAGCTTTGAAACGTGTGTGTAGAGAGTGAAATAGGAAGGAAGGTCGATTCTGCTTCCAACTTTATAGTAATCCCTGCTTCTATATCTCACCATATAATCTCAAAGCATGTCGCCATGTTTTTGGAGACTCTGAGCTCTTTATTTATCTGCCACATGATCTGTTTATTCCTCTTTGTGAATTTAACTGACTTCTTATCTTTCCTGCAGATTTTTTTTTCTGGTTGAATTCTGCTCAGAAGCACAAAGGAGATTAAAGGTTTTTTTTCCAAGTTGGTATGAAATTTAATTGAACAGGAATGAGTTGAACAAAGACCAAGTGTTCTTTCCTGAGCAGCTCATTTGCTTTGTGTCTTGCTACACCTCATGAATATTCAGAGCTGCACTGGGTCCTTGTCTGGTTTTCAATCTCTGTCTTTCTTTCGTTTTCCCTCTCTGGCCACGGCCCTTTTTTCCCCACCTACACAAGGACACAAGAATACAGAAAAACACACACATAAATGTCCCACACTGACACAATAGTTGTTGGAAAGGCAACCTGATACTGGCTCCAGTCATGAATATTCATTCACATCTGCTTCCGGCAGAAAGTTTTTAGCAGGTTTCATCGCTACTTAGACAGAACTTTGGACCTGAGCTCTTTTGTTTTGTGTGTGTGTGTGCGTGGGTTCCACAGCTGTTGTTTCAGTTTATTAATAGGCTGTACTACTACTTTTTTCTTCTTTTTCTAATAAATCCTGCCTGTCGTCTAAAGTAATGCCTTTTAGCATATAAAATAATTAGCTGTAATTGGTTGATATTCTGACCTCCTGTTAAAATCATGTGCCTTTTCCCCTCCTGGCAGTAGTGAACATATCGGATTTCTATTGCCACCGCACTTGCAAAGGTTACTGAATGGTGACAGGCTGATTTGTTTTGCACTAATAGCTCACCCATTATGCAAATCAGCCTTTTTTCTTGCCAGCTTCTGGTTGTAAGGCATTTATTGTGGTGCTCTCTGCATTGCCTACTGATCTATACGTCAGGGAAAGTGTGTGATTTCATTTAGCCGACAACGGCAGTGATGCAACATCAGAGGAGGTTTTGGAAATCACTGTCGGCAAATGAAAGAGAGGCTGAGGGGATTACGGTTTGGCAAGCAGGGTTTTTATGGAATGGCGGATGTAGCCTGAGGTTGTTACTGTATCTTTGTCTCTATATGGCGTCTCCGCCAAAGATTTCCCAACTGCAGTTGTCACTATCCCGCCATCCTTTAGAAATCTCTCTGTCCTGAAAAGATACGGGGAGTCAGTAGAGCAGCGAAACATTAAACATCCTCATTACACAAAGGATTTATTGTCCTGGGGCAGTCATTACAACCATATTCCTATCTATATCCTGGTTTTTCCATTTACAGACATGCGTTAGTGTGTAGTTCTCTCTATATAAAGTCATCCTTTTCCCAGAAAGCTGCCAATGTGGAAAGGGTGTGTTTTGGGAGTGAGCAGAGCAGGAGAACACGACACGCTCATTAAAGAGCGGACTTATTGGCCCGGTCCACTCAGACAGAGAAAAATAGAAACTCTCTGCACTGAGTGCCAGCACCGGTGGGAACAGCAGAGACAAATACAAGGGAGGGAAGAGAGAGTGAAAGAGGAGGCATGGAGGTGGATCAGAGGAAATAGGCAGAGGATTTTTCTGGCTCCACTCTTTAGATGACTGTGCAGTTGTTGCTGGGATGTGTGTGCCCATTAAAACCAGTTCCAGGATGGGAAGAAAAGAGAGTACTCTTTGATGTCTCTCGAATAGTAAATCAGTGAAACACTAAATAGCACAGTTTTATTTACCATATTATTGACACTTCAGAGCCACAGGACAACAAACCTGGGCTTCAGACATGGCTTCCCGCACGGACAGCGAAAAGGTATGAATATTCTCCACTATTCATCTGTGAATCAAGATTTCCATTAGAAGTTTAGATCCAGTGGGAGAGATGTTTTTTTTTTTTAAATTCATCAACAGGAAAAGTGGATTCCAAGGTAGTTTAAATACCAACGCGATGAAATATTTTGAATATCTTGAAGATAAATATATGTATTTCACCCTTTTGACCCCGGGAATGGATTTTGTCCAATAGCTTATCCTGAATCGCCGACCCGTTGCATGACGGCATGTTGACGCGGCGGCGATGACCTCACCGCTGAGTGTGCAATAAACTTTTTAATTTAAACCGCGTAACGGCTACATCACCGCACACGGCTGGCATATTGATGTGGTGTTACTCACCTATTTACGTCCTCACAGATCACCAGCTGTCACTTTTTAGGCTCTCTTTTCCATCCAGGCCCTACTTTTATGCTCTGCAAGGGAAACCTCCCTGCTAATTACCATCACATGTGTCAGGTGATGGGACGATCTCTGCGAGGGTTGATGTCAAACTCTCCGCATCGTGTCTTTCCTCCTATATCTGCCTATTGTTCTCCTCACTTTATGCATCTCTCATCTCCTGTCTGAGGATGCTTCAGCACTGGGGGGAGTCCGCACAAGTACTGAGACATCTCTGCTTCACTCCTGCTCTCAGTTCCACGGAGAGCAAACATGGCGGCCAATTACCGAACTTGGCAATGCTCGCCATAAATCACCCATTGGACTGTCAGACACAGAGGGACATGGGTAGGATAGGAAACACGCTCCATTGTATTCTCTTCTTCTCCTCCTCCTCCTCCTATTCTTTTTTTAATCATTTGTTTCTATCAATGACCAAATTTAAAGAGCAAACGCTGAATCACACTAGCTCCTTTCTTAAGATACCTCTGTTCTATTGGTGACAAGTTTGGTTTTTGCACTCACCTTTGTTGCTATTTTACCTTTTAAAAATCCAGATTCCTTTTCTGGTGTCTTTACTTATTCCACCTTCTCTAACATACCTGATGATTTTGGCTGACTGACTGAGACAGACTCACTGGTTTCTGTTTTCTTCTATTTTTTTCCCACCACTGTTGCATCAGTCAGCAACAGAACACTCTGCACCCCCCTTTGCTTTCAGCATGGTCAAAACTTTTTCTCAGGGTTGGTGTTTTTGTTGTTACTTTCCTCTCATCACAATTGTACAGCAAGAACAAGACAGACCAAGGCCATCAGGGACGAAAGCTTTTGATGGGCAGAAAAGGAAAAGAAAGTGGCAGCAGTGGGTCAGAAAAACATTAAACAGATACCGGTAAAAGGGAGAGTAATTAGGGAGGGGTTTGGAGACGTATTTGACGGCATAAAATCAATTTTAAATGTCTGATGTTTTCACCCTAGGAAATCTCTTCTGTGCTGCATATCTTGTTTAAGTTTAAAGAGCAGTGTTAAATGAAGGTTTTTCTCAAAGCAAACTCGATTTTAGATTATTGATGGTGTTAGATAATGACAAGGACAAGGCATGGGTGCGAGTGGCCAGTCTCACAGTGTGTATGCAGTAAACATCACTTGTGTCAGATCAACTAGACCTCCCCATTTGTATTTACTCTACTGATCAGTTCTACACTAATGTATTCTGTTAATGACGAGGTCTCTCACCGTCACACCTTTTTCTCTCTGCGTCAACCTCCCGTCTCTCCATCTACTCTCTTTATTGTATTTACTCTGGCACATCATCAGTCATAAAAAGCTCCAGCAGCCTGCATTAATTCAAATTAGCTGGGTTATTATTACATTTATGTTACATAACCGAGCAGTAAAGAGGACAGTGATGGAGTTTATAATGTCAGCCCGTCTAACATCTCCCTGATCTTTCACCCTTTTTCTGTCATGCGTTTTCCCATTCATTAACTATCCTCTCCTGTTTTATATTTATGTAAATCTGTCATGTTCAGCAAAGCAAAGCTCTTGCTCTGCCCTCTAAGGCTGACGAAATCTCTTTATGAAGGAAAATCACACACTCTCATTTCCTTTTAGGCTTCTCTTTGCCTAAAATCAGCAGGTAGGTGTCATCTTACTGCTGCTATTTGCACCAGTGAGTTTGCCATTCAGTAAATGTTGCTGCGGAAAGCACAGCAGGTGTAATCTATCAAGTCGGACCCAATCTGTGCCATGCGTTCACCAGCTGAATCTAAATCTGGATTCCTCCAGATAAAATCCAAGAGCGATGACTTGTCTCTCAACGTCATAAAGCTGCAGGGATACGGATTCAAGATAGGCTGTATGGCAGAATATAGATGTGTCCCACTGTATAGCTACCTAATATATATATATATATATAAAATTTTTTTTCAATAAGCAGGCTGATGGTAATCGGGTTATGTTGACTTTCCGAGGGAATGTGAGCTGCAGTAATGACGGGATGAGCTGTCCGCCTGTTTTATGTAGCAAAACATGATCTGGTTTTGTTTGGACACAAGCATTAGAGGACGTCCCTGGATTTGATCGTATCTAGGTCCTATGTGATTTCCTCCCGTCATCCTCTGCTTCAAATCTGAACCAGAATCATCCGGTGAGATCAGTCGGTTCAGTCGTATAAAGTGAAGATAAATTTGGCTCGGCTCATGCGCGTGCATGCCAGGTCCATTTCTCCATCTGTTCCTGCTCATCATTGTACGGGCGTATCTATACGTGTCTGATAAGGATCTATACACTCTGACAGGCAATATAAATTCTTCTATGAACATCTGTATCAGCGCGATGGGAGTCTGGGCACCCTGTTCCTGTTCAGGTCAGATTGTTACATCAGTGTGACAGCTCCGCCTGTACTTGGGAGTTTTAAAAATGACAATACAGGCAGACTTTATTAATTCCTGCCGCCTTTGCGCCTCCTATCAACACAGAATGACAATTTTGACAAGGCTTCATGTGTCACTGTCAAAGAAGAAATGAGTTTTGGTTTATTGCAATTTAAAGAGAGTAAAACTATACAACAGTAATGTATTTAAGCCACAGTGGACGCTCATAAAGCAGATTGATCCCTGTATGTCTGTCTTAATATGATACAGGACCAGTGTGTAATAATGATGCAGATACTATTCCGAACTCCAGAAATGTGAAAATGTCATGAATACTTCAGGACGCCGGCTGAGAATTAACTCAAGTTTTGACAGTCCATTTTATATCTGCCACATAATCGTATAATGTGGCAGTTTAAGCCCCAAAGATTTTTGCAAGTGTGAAATAAATTCAAATAAGATTTCGTTTTTCTCCTGCACAGTGAATAAAAGTAATGCAAAATTACTTTTCAGTTCTCCAACAAGTAGAGATGTCAGACATATAATGGCCCCTCTATCATTTCGGTTGCAAAAAGTAATTTCATAATTACGTTAATCATTTGCCGCCATGGACCAAACCGCTGTGGTTACTCTTTCGTGCCCTTGGACGGAAGGGACAGAAGCAAAAAAAGGAGACTTAAGGGAAAAATGATGAAGGGTGGAGAGTGCAGGGGTAAAAGCGAGAGGCAAGGACAAGAGATGTACATTAGCGTGGGTGCTGCTCGAGACAGGAAGTTGAAGAACATCTCCTGTTCTTTGGCTAGATTTCCCTTGGGTTGCTGGTGGAAGACTGCAGGTGGACCCTTCTCCCCCCACCCCCCACCCCCCCTTTCTCCCTCCATACTCACCATGCCGAACCAGTCCCTGTTACCATGGTAACACAGAGCGAGCCGTGCCGTGAGACAGAGGGATGCAAACAGAAGAGAGATCCACTCTCCCATTTCCGCAATCTACAGGGAGGAGGGACCCCCCCCCCATCCCCTTCCGATGGAAATGGATCAGAGATCTCAGAACTCAGTGGCATTTAATAGTGTAAAACATTTGCATTGTTGGTGAGGAATAGAACATTTGTTATTTTGTGCATGCATGTGTTACTATAAAAGTCTCCCCACACTGCAGCACAAACTCAAAAATGTTATTTTTTTCTTTATTCTACCTGCCCCGCACCTGTTTATTTTATTCTGCTTCCAGATAATAAAAAAGCTCATTAACACCATCAAGCAAAAAAGATGGAAATCAGAAACCATTTCATTTGCAGCTGGGAATGGTGTTTGCAGGGATATTTATTTTCAAACCACCTGCCACCTACGGATTTTGTGAGCACACAAATGAAACGAACTGAACCAGCGAAAACAAACCATGTCTGCAAATCAGATAAGGTAAAGAAGACCGTGAATGCTGCTCGCAAACAACTGGACTACTGGGCCAAAGGGTGCTTGAAGAAAGCACTTCATTGAACAATTTTCTGAGCACAAACCCTGTTTAAATCCTCAAGTTATTCACTGCAAGTCCTATACGAAGATGGAGAGGAACATAACTTTTGTGTCTTTCTCTTTCACACATTAAAGAAACAAATATTTGATGGTGGAAATCAAATGAAGCTGAGAGTAAACCAACAGACGGTGGATGTTGAAGCCGAATGATGTATTGTTCAGTTGGCCCCTGCTGGCACAGTTTTCACACAACTACAGACAAGCAAGGCACTTTCTTGTCATGCAAATATTTCATCGCCTCACTTTCTGTTAATGCATCGCTTTGTTCAGGCTTCTCTTCAATTAGAAACTGATAGTTGCACCATTAAGGTGTGTGTCTGTGTCTGTCAAGTGAGAGCAACTCTGCACGTGTGTGCTTACATGTGAGAGCGTGCACACAAACATGGAATTAGAATTAACCCTGTGAAGTGAGGAGATAATTCTTTGGTAATTAGCATTCTGTGTAATAAGTTTCTATTTTCCTGTGCTGTTGTTATGCTCTACAGACACAACAAAAGCAAGCTTGCATGCACCTCTTTCTCTCTTGCTCCTAATTACAAACATATTTAATTAAGTCCCACTTTTATTTGTGCACACGGTGTGAGAGAAAAAGGGAAGGGAATGCAGAATAGTCGGACCGGAGCAGACACACACCAACACATCTGAATAAAATTAACGTTCAGTCGAACAATGGCATCACAAATTTGCATTTGCCCCTTGAACTGATATTGGTTTGATTATTAGAGCCGATAACAACTAATTAACATCTTTTTAAACCTTTGTTTTGTTCCTGCTGAAGAGTGGCTCGCGCTGTGTATCAGTAAAAGGTGGAGGTGGAACTGGGCACCACCGATCCGTCATCTGTACGGATCACACACCCCGCCAGACATGTGCGAAAAATCACAAATTTTACGGCGACCGTTGCTTTGAAAGGGAGTAACCTTTTCCAAATACCTATCCAGAACAGCAGTGGGAAAATGAAGATGGTCATGTGCAAACGCTGAAGCGTGGTGAGCCAGTTAAGAGTCTCTGGCTCTGCCTCCGCTGAGTCAAATCTCATTGGCTGTGACCAAGCATTTTCAGTTGTGTGGCTGGGAAACTGGGCACGCTTGTCATCTCAGAAGTAGATTCCCTGATTGTGGATTGTTCTTAGAATTTCAGAAGTCTGGGCTATATTCTCAGTGGACTCGCAGCCACTCTCTGTCTTTGACTGTGAAACAGCCTTTGGCTTGATAAAATACTGGTTATGAAGAGCTGATATTTAATTGATAGAATAATAAATAATAAAGAAATTTAATTAACACAAACAGCACGTGTTAAACAAGCCCTATTTTACTTTATGCTGATGAGAAAATGTATTTCATTCTTGATTAAACCCTGAATCATATTATTATAGGACACTTTTATGAGTTGGAAAACTAGCAAGATTATTGAAGTTTGCTGAATTATACAGGCTCGGGTTCCCTCAACACCTACCACAAACCCCTCCAGTTATTCTCTATATATTATTACTGTCACACTTCATTCTTCTGTTCTGTTTTATAATTGACTCTCTCTATTATCAAGAGTAAACATAAATTCAGGATCTTTTCTGAAACCTTTTTTCCCCCCACTCTGTACCTGGTAAACAGGTAGCAGCTTTACTGCTCCATTTCCTTCTCACACCCCCTGTCTCTTCCTCCCTCTCACCTTATTTCTTTAGCTAAGAAAGTAAAAGCCTTTGGGCTTTATGTTTCTCACTTACACGGTGCAGAGATTAAGATGACCTAGGGAAAAGGTACACAAAGGGGAAGTGAGAGAATGCTAGCTGCCTTCCTCTGTCCCCTAAGGGAAGGGGCGCAGGTAAAAGCTGCAGCGTTTGTGCATATTTAGCCCTGTGGCTAGCTATTATTTGGCCTGCCCTGGGAAAATAGGGTCTGCGCATTGAGGAAGCTGTAGTGTGGTGCAGCAAAGACGAGGGAATAAAGGTGAGCATGATGGCGGTGAAGCTCTGACAAAGGACAAACTAAAGTAGATGAGTTCAGACGGCAGTCGTTGCTGCAGGAAGCAGTAAAACATGGTGATGAGTAATAATAATTCTGGGACTCCAAGAGATGAGCACTGCAATCCTTGACTAATTTGCATTGTTGCTTATGTTAGAGAACGTTCAACACATTCGTGAGAAAGCCCATCACAGTCGCACAAAGCTGAAGTCAGTATCGAGCTTCAGTGACAGTCATGATTGTGTTCTCTGCCCCGTGAAGCCCTTAGGTCATTGCTTTGAGCCTAGCATTACTCCATAGGCATTTGTGCCCCAAGGCCAAGTGTCTTTGGTCGTGAAATGGTTCTCAGTTTCTTCCTCTTAATGCCAAAACCACCGTGAAGTGGACTTCAGTCTGTATCAATGACTCCTCTTCATGCTGCGCTCCACTCTGACCAGCTCAATAGCCGTGGCTGCACACATTCACATTAGTAGCGTTCTTTGTCCGCTGTGGTTTCTTCTTCTCTCTTTTTTCTTTATTTCACTTTATTTCACATCATCAGTTTAATGTCACATGTTTTTTTGCATTGATTAGCCATGCATTCTTTCTGTGTTTATGTGCGTGTGTATGTGTGTCTGTGTGTAGAAGACAGAGAAATCTCATTGTGTCCTGGTTTGAGTTTTGACCACCCTCCTGACCCCCTGTGATGATTGACAGCTCTTTTGTCCAATAGAGGGGAGTCAGTCAGACCCCCTGCTGTGGCTGCAATTTGTTTGGCTGTGGAATTCGGGGGGGAAATGCTTTAATGTATGTCTTTCCACACGCCACATGAAGTTGCTCCCATCCCGGCATGCACTGTATAGTCACGAGGCACGGCTTTGAACTTGTCCTTCTGTCCATCCCTGTCAGGTCCTTTGACTGCCAAATAGTGTTTTTTCCAGTTCCTCAACTCAGTGGCAGCAGCTTTGTCCTCTTTTAAGCACTGAGACGGCATCTGCCTTTCATACCCCAGGTGGTTTTGGAAGCATACGTCAGAGCCAATTAATCAGCAATGAGCAACATTTTTTGGTTAAAAGTAGGTTCCATGCAGTCACTGCACAATGCACAGAAAGTAATTTAAAGAGGAGTGTTTCAAAAATCATCAGACAATGCAAGCCGAGACATACGGCCCTCACTTATTCGGCCTCGTGTTACCATCTTTGTCAAAGTTGCTGCAAATAAAGATTTGTCCTGCTCTTTTTTTTTTCTTCCCCACATTCAGTTAACCCTCACTACTCTCTTGGCTTGTTTTGTACATTTCTGAAAGGAAAATTGTCATTTTCTTAAACCTGGTATTAATAATTTTCATATCAGCAGGTAATTATGGGTCCTTCAATGGAGAGTTAATCCACATGTGCCCTCTGTGTTATCAGGGTGCATACCAGGGGAGCTTTGGAGGTAGGCCCATAGAAAGACCTAAATTACTCCTTTATTCTGCACCGCGTGCACTCCCACAGTCATATGGCACCCACATACTTCTGTTTCGGCGATTTGTTCGCGCACACACACACGTGTCTCCCCTCATTCCTTTCTCATCAGCACCATATCTCACTTCATTCCGGTCTACAATGGTACGCTGTATTAGTGTCTTCCTTGAACCGCCACAGCCATCGTCTGTCCCCAGGCCCAGACTATGACACAGTTGGCTGGGACAGAAGAAAGGCCCTCTGGCCCTGCCTCATTAAAATGGTAAAGAGCTGGAGGTGGATAGGATGGCTAATCCTTCCACAAGTACCATCCCAGAGTCCTCATCGCCTAGCTTAAGACTGCCTTGCTCAAATATAGAGCCCCTGGGAGATGGAAATGATAGGGCTCAGTTGGGACAGTTTAGGGGGTAGGAATAACAGAAATGGGTTCAGGGGGATTTTGAGTTTATCTGTGCTTCTGTGATACAAAGCTCTCCAGCAGGTTGGTGAATGTGACCCTGGACTTGTGGACAGTCACGTCTATTTGTCATCCATGGAGACGTTTCCGTAGCTTAGCAGAAAAATGCCGAGAGGTGATTTTCCTCATAATAGCTCCAGACTTGGCAGTTTGAGGTTAAACATTTTGGATTATAAAGACATCAATACCGGATGTAGTCGATGCCGATTTTAGTAGAAGAAAAGTAATTTCAGAGGAGCTACTGCCAAACAGTTAATTAATCTTTCATTCTCAAAAGAGTATGAGACAATAATGATTATTGCAAAACCAATAGCCAGAGACCTTTCTATTACACCGGCAAATAATTGAGAACATTTGACTGAAGTAGAAGCTGGCTCTGAGACCAGCACAGCAGAGTCCACACTGTTACTCATTCAGACGTGCAGCGCTTGCAAGAAGCACATTCCCTCAAAGACTGACATTACACACGGCAGCTGATTGATGACAACAATAATCACTCTAACTACTCGGTGTTAGCTGGCCAATGTGCTGTTGTGTGTTTACTGGTATTAATTGCTTTTATTGACCGCTTTTTAGGCATTATAGTCGCAGCAACTTAACAAAGCAGCAATTTACTGTATTTGTGTTAGTATTGGATGTACAGAGTTGACCTTTTTGATGGAAGTTCTGATGGCCCTACTCCAGCAGAATAATGGATGAGGTCATTCAGCCATGCTTATGCAGCGTTTCCCCAAGTTGATGACATAAAAAGTAATCTGTGTCCAAAGTTAAAGCTCTGTTCTTAGGCAACACTCCTTCAGGCTACGGAGTTCTCGTGTACAGAAAAGCCAATGCTTTCCATCTGCAAAATCACAAATGAATGTCTCCGACATTGTGGCTCCAATCTCAAACCGTAGTAAATTTTACTCTTTATTATGACAAATTAAGTGCTGCTTTTGCACATTCTTGTTTGCATTTGCTCATGACTTTCTTGGCAGATTACGAAGTCTCACACCGTCTCCTCATTATCAATTAGCTTCACAGACTCTGATGAATTAGCAGTTCTTTCAGAGGAAGAGTGACAGAAATGCTTATCATGGGAAAGTAGGCTCAGTTCACGTCGTCTGTGTGTGGCATTTGGCCAACAAAACGTGGACTCTTGATCACTCTTTCCACTCACCCATTCACAAAGCACATCTTGCTTATATAACTTCTGCATTTGCATAAGGAGGATGGGGCCAGTAATCAGACCTCCTCCGAGGGCCTTTTGAGGAATCTCCAGATGATTTAGGACCATAAGTACACCATCTTGTTAGCTGATGATTATAACTGCACTGCACACAGCATGCTAATGTATTCATTTAGGCTTATTTCCACTTTTGAAATAATTGCTTATTCAGTGCCGTTTGAGTTTTAAATCACTGCTTTGAAAATTGTTTTGTTTTCCATTGCTGCCTTGTTTTTCTTATCTCTCCGTTTTCTCGCCAAATTTAGTGTGTTGTGCCTAACATGCAGTGTTGGCCTGGAAGCAAAAGCTTGCATTTGCCACCTTCCCCCCCTTTGTTGTCTGGATACAATTGGAGCGTTGGACGTCTTGCCTTTCTTTTGTGCTCCATCTTGGACTGCCATACTTTACTCTACTGTCCTATACTGTAACTCACCTCACGTTCAGCCACACAATCGCCTGGTGTCTTTGTGTAGCCTGGAAGTGCGCCAAGGCCATAGTCATAAGGTAGTGACAGCAGAAGATGGCGGGCAGATTTACGAGCGTGCAGGTTATGAGTAGGGCTTGAAGAGTGGCAGGTCCATAAATATCTGATGCTGGGATGCCCCTAAAGCTTCATATTACCACATCATCACCTAACAGCGTCATAAAGAACTGAGTGAGATCTGTGTGACAAACTGCCTGGGTGTGTCATTTGCTGCCATTTCCAAATAAACCACTTATTAAAGCAATGCATAATTATTAGCCATTCGAGACTGACATTAACATAGCTTGTTTAACGGTATTTTACCCATTGACGGTGCAAAAATGGGGCCAATTTTCTGCACTTATTTGCAGAAAATTACAAATGTAAGAATCAAAGAAAGCAGGATGGATAGACATTTGAAATGGTCTGCTTTTAGATCAATGCCTCGGCAGACATGTATATAGACTGGTGTTTGTTCAAATAGTGGTACACGCAAATACAAATGCACGTACGTTTCAGGGGCTTAAAACTACCTATGCTTATCATAACATTAATGCAAACACACACAGTAGCAGCGAGGAAATAGCAGGAAAGGATTGCTGTTATGCCAAGGACATGATGTGACTGCTGGTGTTTGTTGGCTTGTTAGCAACATAACTCAAAAATGTAATTTTAATGACAATTTCAGGAAATGTTGATAATGGGCCAAGATGGAGCTGATTAAATCTGGGCAATGTTCTGGACTCTGGAGGGACTTCAACCTTTGATCAAACCTAAGAGACTTTGATCCTAAACTAAAGAAACCTTCTATGTTATGTAACCTTGTATTACGACTGCCCATATATAGATAGGTGCTATACTACAAGTGTAAGTCACACAATGTGGGGAAATACCTGTAACCTGCTTGGGAGAGGCCTGTGCTCTTCCAGTGCTTTTCTTTTTTTCTATTTCTAATCTATGTTGCTGTTTTGTAACCAGGCAGACATTTAAGGCCCATTTTTGGTTGCATTTACATCTCAAAGGTTTTGGCTCAAGGCTAAGTGAGATTGATAATTCTGTGTGGCGATGCCTGCTGCCTATCTGACACAATTACATCAAACACAACTTCAGCGTTGCCAAAAGCAGCTTTACAGTGTTTGAGTATTCAAAATCAAATGCAGGAAATACAAGAACGGGAAGCAGAGATGCTTACTAACAACATTGTTTAAATTTGTAGGTCTTTCAGTCAAGTGTTGCTGGGTTTCCTTTTCAATCGATGATATAGATTGTCTACGCATTTAATGTTTTGGGATAACAATTGTTTGGGTCAGATCTCAGCTTCAAGTGGGCGATTTGTACACAGCCAAGAGACCAGCAGGAAATTTCCCAACAGCCAGCGCAATGTGCGATGCAGGTTAACTACTGAAGGCTCTGAAATCCATAGTTCCACAGCAACAGTTTTCCCTCTCCTCTACCATTCTCTCTCACTCCTTCCCTCTCTCCCTCCGTGTCTCTGTCTCCCCGGATGAATCGAAGCAGAGATGAAAAGCTTTCAGGAATTCTGGCAGACAGGCAGTGCTTTACAGTAATCTAACCTGGGGAGGATGAAAGCCAGCGGGGAAGCTGGGAATAGAGTGAGAGGGGCGGAAGGTGAGAGGGAGAGAATGACGGAATAGAGTTTTTGGAGAGAGGGAGCAAAAGGGCTAAATAAGGAGAAGATTAATGAAAGAGTGACTGAGAGGAAGTTGCTGGAGAGAGAACAAGATAACGGTACCCGTAGTTTGTGAAGAATAGGAACAAAGTGGAACGCTTTAACAAATTTAAAGTACACACAAAAGTAATTATTGTGTACTTCTGCAACTAACAATAACAGTTTTCTTGCGCACTTCACCCCAGGATGTTTCCCTGCCTGTATATTGGCCTTTATTACAGGACCACAATGGGGCATCGGGAAATGCACGAGTAGTTTCTTCCATCTGACTGGACAAGATGCAGTAAATACAAAAAAGTCCACTTTGTCTCTGTAATTGTTTTGTAATTTGACAGGTAAAGGGGGGGATGAATGTTAAACACTAAGGTAGGGATTAAATCTAAACAAACCATGAAAATGGGCTGCTACGTTGCCGTTGTAATTACGGTAAGTCGGCGAGTATCGGAGAGGTTGACACATGGTGTAATTGTAGCTGTCATACAGGTGACAGCCGACTAACACAAACCTGCCGACTTTAAATTTCAGATCCTCTTCAGTGGAACAAACTCAATTGCAACACTTCTCACTGAACACTGAAGTAGCATCAAGCTCGAAACGGCTCCGGCAGCTGGAGGTGGGGTGGGGTGACGGGGGCTTCCTGTGTGTGTGCGTGTGTGTGTGCATGCGCTGGGAATTAGAACATAGGTGGAGCAAGCTTGTCGCTATTATGACAAATCCCAGCTCGTGCACCGTGCACTTCCTGTGCAGAATGATAGAAGCGCGCTGCAGCAAAATGCTTCCCCACTTAATTGAAATTTTGAGGTATAAGAGGATTTTTGCACAACGTGAGCTGTCAGGCTCCATTCACCATATATCCTCTTAAACTCCTCTCTCTTTCTGTGCCTCCCTGAGAAAGAATTAAGTTTTATCTGTTAAGTTTTAGCGCAGCTTACACCCATCTCTGAACAGCAGCAGGAGATCTCTCTCCCTCTCTCCATCTCCCCCTCTCTCCCCCTCCTGCTGTAAATGTGTTCTCTCTGTATTGTCAGGGTCACCTGTTTTTATCCCTGTTGTTTCACTTTTGATATGTCTCATTTTAAAGGGTAAAATAAGCAGGGAAGCAGTAAATACCAGTAGGCTTTTGAAATTTGATGGGGAATGATGGTAGTTATTAGACAGACTGTCTCATCAGCAAAGCTGAACTGTCTGTTTTGAGTCATAAAAAAATGCTCAATGGCAACCAAGAAATGATTTTCCAACAGTATCTCATTGTGTCAGCTGCGATTTCTTGATTTCTTACCTTGTCAGCTTCCAAAGACTCGATTATCTGCGTGCCTAAAATACTAAAGGTGTTGCCTTTAAACATTTTACTTCTATTTGCATCTATCTGATAAGGTAACCACCCATCTTGAAAAGACACATTTATTTCTGGGGTAATGTTATTCGACTCCCATCAAGCCTTTGTTATCTGTTAATATACTTTTTATATGTGCCTCATTGTCAGGTGTGCTGGTGAATCTCTAATGTGCTGCAATGATAAAGAAGCACTGATGTTGCCAAAGAACTCTTGATGTATGAGGGACGTCTGAGCCTTAAAATGAGTTGGTAGTTTATTGCTGAGGTGTAATTTAGTTTGGGTTGTATCACAAAACCACATAATAGCTTTTAAATGATGTTAGTTCCTGTTTTTTCTTGATGTTTTGAAATGCAGAGATTTATTATGTGACTTGTCACACAAATGGGCAAAGCTTCTGGTAGGTTTAAGATGCTTTTGGTAGGTAAATACATGACGGTTTCAATTGGAAACCAATGATTTATAAACTGATATCATGAATACCATCATCTTAATGAGCATAAAACGGTGTCAGCGCACACAGGGCTTCAGATGCACACTTCTAACAAACAAAGCTTAATGGCATGCATCCAACGTCGTTGTTGCTCCTTCCCAGTTGCCCCATCTTCCTTCCATTACCTCCTCTCAAACCTCCAGAGTTTACTGGTGCGTTATTCCTTGCTTTCACCATCCTCCTCATTGCTCTTCTTGTTTTTCATTTCCTCGCTCTCTGCCCATCCCTTTGTCTGCGTCTTTCTGTCCTCTGCTATGCAAGCATTGCAATTTTTCACTTCACTGGGAAAACAGGTATAATGGAGCCAGCGCGCCAGTCTGTTTAATAAAGGGATAAAGGCAAAGAGGAAAGATGACAATAAAAAAAGCACCCTTGGGGATGAAAACAGTCAATATACACACATGCACATGCATTGCAGGCTGTTGTCTACACACATAAACTGACATTAAGGAGCGAGCACATTTGTATGTGCTTATCTTAGAAGAATTGCTCATGGAGGGCTTCCCTTTTTAATTGGAAACTTTGGGAGGTGCCTCATAAATCAGGGCAGCATGAAACTGAAAGGTAGGGAATGAATACTCCTCTGTGTGTACCATACTGGTGGACACACACACACACACACACACACACACACACACACACACACACACACACACACACACACACACACACCACACACACACACACACACAAATCATTCAAGGAAAGGCGAATCCATTGGTAATTCATGAATTCATGAGAATGTGTGATCTGGAGCTACAGTCAGTGATCCATATAGTGTGTCTGTGTGTTTATTCAATGTGGGTCGTCTTGTGCACTGCATTTTTTCAATACCATAATCTAGTGCTATAATCATTTTTGCAAATCTGCCTCATAAGCTGCTCAAAAATAAAATAAATGCATAAATTAGTCATAGACCGTGACTTGGACTCGGGACAAAGGAGGGTTTGTGTTGAAGGGGTGAAGAAAGGTCACACTGTTTGTGTTTGTGACGGTGTGTGCACAAGGCAGTGCACGAGTGTGCTTGTGTGACTGTCTCCAAAGTTATTCCGATGGCCGTCTGCGGTAACAGGATCCAGAGTGAGGTCTGCTCTCAGACAGCGTCTGGCTCCCCCATCCATTATTAACACACCTGAAGACACAGACACACATAAGGTCGAGGTGTGCTGTGTCCATATAAATGGATATGTAGGCATGAATCGTATGATGTGGTCATTTCTGAATAAACCTGTCTCAGCCTTGAGGTGAATAAACTGCTTTGTTTGCCTTGGTAAACAAGCAGAAAATTAGTATTGACCAGAGAGAAGAGTGACTGATAAGGACAAGAAGGAATGGATAGATAACCACTAAAACACAGCATGGGAAAGAAAAATAGGCCAACAGACTTTTCAAAGTCATCTTTTCACCTTGGCTCACATTGATCTGAGCCTGTCAGAAGGTCTTTATCAGAGGGAGACATCTCTTTGGGGACCTGGTCCTACACCTATTTTTTTTTTTTTTTTGGGATAGGTTGGTGATTGACACATATAGAAGCAGATGTGGTCCGATCTAAAAAGGGGCTATTGAGTTTGGCCCTTTTTAAGATGAAAGAATGTATGAAAGACAATCCAACAAAGGGATTCTGGTGGTGTGGGAGCTTGAGACGGTACTGTGACTGTTGATCAAAGTCTGTCACCAGACCATGAGGTCAAGGCCTTCAGGATGTTACAGAGAGGTTCCCTGCTCTCTGTAGGGCGGATCTATTTTTGATCATTATTATTGAACAATCAATCACGGCCCAAGGTTATCTCAGATCTTTAATTCTCTATCTCATTTCCTCAACAAATGAACAAGTTCTCTGTCCTGTCTACAAACTCTGAATAAACTGGTTGACAGTTTAGAAATCCTGATCTGGATCTCGAAATAGGTCTCGAAAGATGCATATTGTTTCATTAGAGATATGGAACTTTGGTCTTTTAATTAGATAATGCATTCATGTTCTCTGCACTTAGGAATTATGTTCATCTTTCTTTTTCCACTTGTGTGCAAAACTTTAAAAAAATATTCACTTATGCTGCTGCGGTGCCAGATGCAATATAATATGTTGATGCCGTGCCCTCACTATGCTGGTGTTGACTCCGTTAACGGCTCCCAAAGCCTTTTCAGCTGGCCTCTGGTCACAGAAATAATGGCCTGCACAGCAGTTAGGGGCACCACCAGTGGGTTTCACTGCTACCACAGACCACGGGTGGTAATGTGGGTTCAAATGACACCATTGACACGGTGGGCTCCTCCGGGCCATGTTAGAATTAGTGAGAAGAGCAACTTTTAGTACTGCAACACAAGGAAACAGCCTAAGATCTCTAGCTGCCACCCCTTAAGAACTACCATTGAGACACTGAAAGACAAACTGGATCAGAAAATATTGTCTGTCGGTGTTGCTGTAATTTTGCATTCTGATATTTGAGTGTAAAGCAGCTGCTAAACTGCTTTTGTATCTTGGTGGAAAGCATGGTAAAGAAGATTGTATAAAGTCTTCTCCTGTAAATATTCTCGAGACCAAACTGGCCACTTGCCTGGAGATATTTTTCTCCAACGTCACGACTCTCACATTGAGACAGAATGATGGGAGCTGGGGGGATAGTGGTGGAAGAAAGAACAAAAGCATTATCAGAGGAGGGAATTGAGTAAGAATAACCGAGCTGTGAGCCCCCTGCCTTGTCACAGTGCTGTAAGGCAGCTCGGTAGTGGAGGGAATGATGGCAGGGAGACCTGTCACTCACCCTTGAAAGCCATGGGGGGACAGTGAAGGAGGAGTAGGGGAGAGAATTGATTTAGGAAGCCTCCAGACACAGGTCCCCTTTCATATCCAAAACCACCATCCCTTACAATAGCATTGTTGTCCTTTTTGCCACTTGACTTGCTTTTCCTGTCTATCTCTCAGTTGGAGGAAAAGGTTAGATTAAGGCCACGTGGACCTGTAGGCGAACATGTACCACACCTTTAATGCAACAGCGGTCAGTCACTGAGCTGGGGGTCCCCCCTTGGCGCTGCCTGTGATGGTGTCAGATCCCAGAGGTGCCAGAGACAAACTTTCACATATGTCTCATAACTCCAGACTACTTGGATTACATCCACCATTTTCAGACTCTTATTTTAATCTGCTTTTCCAAAACAACCAAGTCAAAATGAAACATCTCAACATGCTCAACTTTGTTGGAGCAGATTGAGCAGTAAAATGTTTTTGCAGCTACCTCTGCGCTAACAGTGACAGTTCCCACGATCTGAACTCGCACAGAACCTTCCCTCACCGTGAAGGCATCCGAGGAAATGCATTAATTAAAAACCCGCTGTGCAGCAGATAGGCCTAATCACAAACATTAAAAGGAGAACAGTGAATTAAAGCACAGAATGAGTTTAGTTCCACTCAGCAGGTCTTTTTGCCTCGTCATCAAGATGAGTAGAGCTGGAAGGAGAGATGGAAGAAGAGATGGGGGGGATTTAAAAGTACACTTAATGAACACAATGTCTGCATATGTTTCATATCTTCTGCTGTGACCAGCACTGGTTAGAACAAGAAAAACTCTCTGGTTGTCCCTGGCAACACCTGGTAAACATTAAACAAGGTGATCCTCTGCTCCAGCAGCCCGCGAGCAGGATTATGCCTACATTATTGAGTTCCATCATTAATAATAACCTAGGATTGATGTCAAATTATCCACACTCACCAATCTGTGACTGATCTTTTGCCTATTGCTATATATAGAGGCATTAAACTGATTGATATTGAGAATGCATACAGTCTACCTAGCCCCATTTTTCTGTCTGATTCCCCCCCATACTCGTTTAAAGAGCTGGGCAGATTTGGGCAATCGGCCAGCCGCCATTGTACAGCTGTCGGTATGAACAGGACGTGTTGAGAGGCACACTGCCAGTGCCATTACAGTAACGATACATAGCTTCCTTTCTTCTTGTTGCTCTCAGAGTGGATGTCCCTGTTCGTTGTTTCTGTCACTCCCGCTGTCTCCATTTCCAGGATCTTATTGCAGGTCCTGCCAGTCCTGGTTTAATGCTTTACACTGCTGCAGTTTGACAGTGAGGGATGAAACCTGAGAGCTGAGTAGCAGGTTTGGCTGCTGTTTGACTTTTTTTTCATGCGGCTACTACAAAAATCCTGCATCGTGTCTCGGATGTCATGACAACGTTGTGAAAATATTGATTTGCAAGTTTTTGAATGTCCTGAAAAAGCTGCGCTAAAATTAGAACTAAAGAGAGAGCCCCGCTCGTCCCGGCCACATCCAGCTAAAGACGGACCATCACCCCAGTTTGGTTCCACAAATATTGGCACGACATTGGGTTTTTCCTCATGAGCGTCTCGGGGATCCGGTGGAATTCTTCACATGAGCATCACGGCGATTTAGGTTTCCCAGCATGCTGCGTGACTTTGGATGACATTGTGCCTCGGCCCACTCAGGCTCACTGTGGCAGTATGACCTGAGTCAGCGCGGTGATACCGCAAGTCAGCAGCTTATTTTGGCTTCCACTGGCAGCATGTTGGTCATGGCATGTGTTCCAGCCTTGGTGTGTTAAAGTGTGTGCCACGCTTAACAGACTGCAACTCTGTGTGACGGGCCGCCTTCCTCTCACCGTGTAAGCCGTTCCAGACCTCAACACTGGCATTTTCAGTGCAAGGGGTTGTCTAAAGGGCAGCATTATTGAGCAGGAACATTAAATAAAAAAATGATGTTTTGTGAGTTTTATTGTGATGTTTTTTCCACAAGCCTTTAACACATTGGCACAGATAAAAACAAGTTATCTGTTTTAAACAGGGGTAGGAAACAACAGTATGAAATGAGACCTGTGTCAAAATAAATTTCATGCACAGTCAGAGGAAGGGCAGCAAATTCCACGTGCTGTTGCCGCACACGTTGCCAGCGTGAGGGAACTGGGAATGGGTTTCCCATGGTTTTCACACCGGAATGGCTTCCCTATCTCCATCACACCTTCTGCTTCGAGTGGCTTTGTGGAGTGAGGATAGGATTGCCCGATTACAGTCAAAATCATTGTCCCGATTATTTTAAATCATATTAAAAATCCCAAATGTTCAAAACGATTATTCATTGATTTGAGATTTTGGTTTTGTTGATCTTTAAACAGGTTTTTCACAATGATTAATGTTTAATTACAGTAAAAAAAAAAATCTACGGATAGAAATAATGTATTAGCAAATAATAGATTAAAGCAAATAAACTGGTAGTGTACTCATTCTGGCAGGAGATGAGAAACCTACTTGATTTCTCTGCCTTTTTCTGCTTCTTTATCACTTGGTCTTAAACATCTTTGTGATTTGCCTCCTTTAAATGACTAAAATTGATTGTGTTGCCGTGATGGTGCAACAAGTCCTCGTCATTTTTACATCACAGGACAGAATGGGAGCAACACAAGCAAGCAATGGCACAATCATTTATTTATTTATTCTTAATCGATTACCTTGTTTTCATAATCTCCGGAAGTCCAAATGGAATTTCAATTAATCGCCTTGCCCCAAGTCAGGGAGACACTTTGATGGCAGTATTTTTCATTGACAGTTTTAAATAAGAAAGGCTGTCAGTCTCTGTGTTCTGCTCTGTGCTGGAAAACTGTTTTTCTGACTGTAAAAAGAGGCAAGGTGTTTGAGTTTATTCACGTTTTCATTGTTGGTGTAGTTCTTCCATACATCCACTAGGGGGATACATGCCATGCAAGGTTACTTTAGGGTATATGAATTATTTTTTTAGTTTATGGCGCATTGTTTACTACTGTGCATGCAAACAGAAATTTATAACACTCTTCCAGGGTTTGTCAGAGTGAAAAGTGCCAATAACAATTCTTCAAAGTGACTAGTGAACAGCCCGGTGCGTATTAGATGTGTGTGAAGGAGTGAAATCTGGCATTCCAATGTTTCCATACATGCAAGTGCATATGTGAACAGTTCTTTGCATCTGTGCATGTATGTGTGACCCCGAGGTAGCTCTCACCTTCCCACCACGCTGAAACAGAATGAAGAGTAGAGTGTCGAGCCGTGTCTATTGTCTAGGGCTAATGTGATAGCAGAGATTAGCATTGTAATCCATTTAGCAAAGAACAGCTAATCCACTTTATTACTGTTGAAAAGGAATCAGATAATGTTGCTGAGCACCACTGCAGCTGCCTTAATAATTTTAGGACGGGTAAAAATACTTCAAGACATTATTATTATACTTTTCTGACAATAAAGTGAAGATTGGTTGTTTCTCCACAAAGCAACCTTTAATCAAGGAAATTAAAGTATTTAATTTGCCCGTCTCAGTGGTCCATTCATTCACCTTGCTCCCTGCTGAGTAACGATAATTTCCTAATGCAATAATTCAGCCACTGCCATGGATTTAAATCTTCCAAACTACTGACCCTTACACGCAGGTTTCACATCTGTGGCCAGGGAAGCTGAGGGGCACTCATCATTGCATACACACGCATGCTGTGTACAAAGCACAGCCACGGTGCACCTCAAATTAACTGGGCAGATTAGATAACCTCACCTGCTGAATCTGGCCGCGTCTCACATGGATGCTCCTTTCTCCTCGCCTCCTTCTCTTGTTTCCCCATCTTCTGTTCCCCGTCTGCTCTTTTCTTTGCACCTGACCCCACAGTGCATAATGGTTTCCAGTGAAAGTGTGTACAGCTTTGATACACAGAACTCAAAGTCCTTTGAGATCTCGATCACCGCGCAAGCCAAGCAGCAGGCACGGTTAGATGGGAAGAATGGCTAGGAAACAAAGGGAAATGGGGAGTGTAGGGTGAATCTGGGGTGAAAGACGGCGCCTGTATAAAAAACCTGAAGATTGTAAAACAGGTGGCAGGAGTACGGCACCACGTTCACTTCTCTGTGCTTCTCTTTACAGTTAGTGAGATGGCAATAGAGGAGCCGTGAGCACTAATATAATACAGTTTCTAGTCCCCTGCATGTTTTCATCCTCGCTGAACACAAAAGCTGTTCCTCATAAAGGGAACTCGGAGGCACAGCCATAACTTTTTATCTTTCTTTCATTTAGCACTTCAGCCCAGTTTTTTACAATTTAAATTTAGAGTCGAAGCCCGTCAAACTCAAGAGACTTTAGCCTTGGGAGAGCTGTCATTGAGGCCATTTTAATGATATGCTGACAGTGCGAGTGTATAATGATTAATCATGAAGTCATTTTCCTGCTGGACCATCTGCTTTCTGTCCAATTATCTCAAGTTTTGTTCTTGTAACCTTTTGAACTCTCAATTGCTAATTGTGCAAACCACTATCCGCAGTCATCACAACTTCGACTTGACGTGCTTCACACCTGTCTGCAAGCCCTCACAGGCTGCGTCAGAACAGCCATGCTGGGGAAACGTCAGCCACCTGATCGTTCAGGAATCACTTGGCACTCTTCCTATGTGTTTGATGTACGAGCAGATGCTCGGGGCTCGGCTTCGCACTGCAGAGCCAGTTCTTTGCACTTTGTGCTGAGTAAACACACTGACACGTCCACAGACCACACCTCTGTCCCAGATGTTTAATTACCTTAATTGCTTTTGGCTCTAATCTTGATAGAAAAAGATGGTCTTAAGTACAAAATACATGATGCATGGGAAAAATGTAATGTTGTTTTAGAATTTGGCTTTATTTTGTCATGTTTTAATAATACCTGTAATCCTGTTTGCACAAGTTGCTGCGCTACATGCCGTCTCTTCAAGCAACATTATACGCTCTCATTTTACGCTCTTTCTGCTGGTTTATATTTCCCTCTTGGTATTTGCTCTAATATCAGAGAGACAACATGGGTGCTCCACCAGTAACAGAAGCATATAATATATGATGGGGTTTTGTGTGTTTCTCTCCTCCAGATCCGGGTGGATGGATCCTCTCTGGCGCTGCAGTATGAGACGGTGCAGGCGGTGGACAATGGGCCCATCCTCAGAGACATGGCTTTCTCCTCTGATTTTCACTACCTCTATGTCATGTCGGAGACCCAGGTCAGAGAAACACACGCGAACACCCACACACACTATCTTTTGTATCCTTGATCACTTGGAACATAGGGTGAAATAGCAGTAATCTATGTAATGGGCACACAGAGAAACTCATCCATTTGAGGCAAACAGATAAAGCAGAAGAGCCTCTTCACACCTAACACAGGACAAAAAGCACAAATACACACAGGCATGAGCATGTACTTCCATCGCCTTATGCAGCCACAAGTGTGCACATGTCACAAAAGCATCGTTGAGACGCAGGCATCTCTTCCTCTTTAGTTTAAGCCTCTTTCCATCACACTTGAATGAACGGGTTCTTCTGTAACAGAACCCATAATTGAGCTCCACTTAATTCAGTGAGGCCTCAGTCATGTTTAAAAAGAATGTTATTGCACTGCAAGTTTCTGTGATGTTTAGATGGTAGAAATATCACTGTTACATATCTGTTTATGTATAATTAGTAGTTATCATACATATATGCCCAAATTGGCTCAATGATTGTATTAAAACTTTGGTTTTGACAAGAATATTGATTTCCAAATGTAGATTTTTACGGTAATGAGACACATGAGGAAACAAATGAGCAGAATTAGGACAATAAGGAATCATTTTTGGAATAATATTCCATTACATCCAATTAGGATTTGTATGAATCAGTTACGCAACAAGGGGAATTTATTCAGTTTTTCTTCTCTTGGAGTGCATTGCAAGAAATTAGTTTCAGGAGATTACAGAATACTTAATTTGCACTCCTTTCATTTTGTTGATTTCCTTTATGTCATGCAATTATTGCCCAACATCATATTGCAAATGTAGCTGTGTTCATTTGCATAGCAATTAATGTGTACAGGGGGAAAAGTGAGTGAAACAAGTGAATTTTGTTGCCCCACGGTGGTTGTGTTTGTACTTATTAGACCTTGTTAGTAATAGTAATTAGTCTATTAGCCCAGTTAGAGGGCTGGCCTTCAATGAAAGTTTGGGAGAAACATATGGGAATTACAAGACTTGCATAGAAAGCGATTACAGAGGAAATAACTCCCCCTTCGAATAACAGGCCGTCTTTCCTCTCATACATTTATTTTATTACTTATTCCATCAAGGTTGTTGCCTCTTTGGTATGGATATTGTAGTGCTGTCGCAACCAGCGTCATTCTGAAGGCGGCACCATCTTTAATGTTTTGAGGAAGAAGGTGGATACATAATCAGCTGCAACCATGGCCTGAGTCGGTTGATAGAAGACCAACTATTGTTTATAGGGCAGACAACATTCAGAGAGGGTGTGATACAGCAGGAGGAACAAGACATCCGGAAAGAGAAAGAACATGATGGGAGGTGGAGCCGCAACAGGAGGCTGAGAACAGAGCTAGTCGATATAGCTCTTCTCCTGCTGCTCTCACCTTAGAAACCCCCGCTTGCAGAGTTGTTGTGGCTGACAGACCTGTAGAGACGGAACTGTGTCAATACTGCTTTTTAAAAAGTCTATTGTCTTTGAAAGGGCGCTTGTGTACTGTTTTTACTATATATCCAGCTAACATTTGATAACTGTAATCATATTTAGAAAAATGATGGTGGAATTTCTGTAAAAATGAGCGAACAATGGGACTTTGAAGGGCCGTGCTTCAGGCAGAAAAAAAACAGCTTTTTTGTGACAATTTGCACTCATTGGAGGAGAAAGTGAACCCAACACACTTACCTGACCATTTGTAGGTGGCAAGGAAAACCTACATGAAAGTATAATGTGTTTTTTTTCCTGCCATTCCTGCAGCCATCAGTGCAGTCTTCTATGTTGTCATCCATTCTCTGACTTGAGTTTGTCCTGTCAGGTTTATGGATTTTGCTCCTGTTCATTTTCAAGGATATTTGTAAAGTAATTCAGGATCCTTCCTTTTGCCTGTCTTTGTTCTTCTTTTCTCATCTTGGTCACCCTATTTTTTCCTTCTATCCCTAAACCTCTCTTGTCGTTTTAGCCCAAGCCATCCTATTGTCCCCATTCCTGCTCTCTTCTATTCCACCAGCCCCTATTACAGAATGATCTGTCGTCCCTGCGTTTTTTTCTCACCTGACAATTGGCGCTCTTCTAATTGGATTTCTCTACATTTCACACACATGCCTAATACATACATGTCATGTTGCTAGTTGGTTAAATAGATCTTCTGCCATAAAGGGGACCTGTCAGATTATAGTCTGGACAGCGAATATGGATGTAAGGGGGTGTTTATATGACAGGGGCAGAGCACCAACCCCTCTGGTAATATAGATGGGTGATGAGCTTTTACTGACCTGCTAACATGAGCTCATGGCTGAATGAGATGGTGCTGCTGGAGATTGGTCTGATCATTTAATTCCAGCACATTTTTTCAGATTTAAATTTTTAATTTGCCCCATAGCAGAAAAACACGAGGAGCAGCGCATGGCTCCTGTAGGATCGTGGCATACAGTGTTGATTTTTAGATTCAAAAGGGCCAGAAATTTTAAAGAAACATGAAGACCTTTTCTCTCTAATTGCCACCTGATCTACATAAGAAAACTCTTTTTGAATGGTTGCGCAGTAATAAAAAAAGAAGAGAATTTATATTTCATCACACAAACACCTGTAGTTGTCCGAGGAATATCAAAGTCTGGATGTAAAATAACGCAATGTGGAAATGTTACAAGCATGCAAAGCAGTTAATTATGTTGAATGACTGGAGACAGACTCATTTCCAGTATGTGGTGGTCAAGTAAGAGTTGCTCTTTTGCTACTGCATAAAGTGTCAACATCGGCTTATAGGAGGCCAAATCGAATGCTCTGAAGAATATTAGGGATTCATCAGCAAGATATTGGTACATTATTATGCTGTACCTGTAGCTTGACTGCAGTGTCACTTAATGGAGCATAGACTGCTGTTATCTGCTACTATTTAAAAATAAATAAAAAAGCTGAATTTGATTTTAAGTGAAGATTACATTGCTCAATGAATGGCTGTGCCAGGACTTGACATAGGTTCCAGGGCATTTGGGAGGAGATCAAACTCTTTTCCATATTAAACCCAATTAATTTCTGCAGACAGGAAATGTACTTCCCACCAGTCTGCCAAATACACAAAATTCTATTGAATATATTATTTGTTTTCCAGAATATATTCCAGAAGGTTTAAACTGTTGCTTGATAGTATTGTTACTCCCACATGCAGTGCTAAATGATTTGGCAACGGGGAAATGAACGTTAACTATTGAAAGTGTTTACCTATAGTGAGGTGAAACTATTGAAACTCAAAGGGGTAATTCTGTTTAACCCCCTGAGGGAAAAGCCAACAAAACAGTTTGTGGAAGCTTCGCATCTGTGAATCTCATCACAGATAAAACTGGATTCCCATTAATGTCAGGGTTAGGGTTAGTCAGTGGGGAAACTCTTCACCACATCACTTACATTGTGTGTCTCTCACCCTTTAGTGTGTCTGTACATTATGACGGTTTAAATGTGCACATTGTGTCCCAGTTTTGCTACAGTCTGCCGCGTTCTACCAAGGGAAGTGAGAACTGTTGAGTTAAAGCAATTTCTGCCTGACACACTTATGAAAACAGTCAAAGTGGGGCAGATAAGGATGGATTGAACTATTGGCTTAGTCCTTTTTCTGACAATGTACCTCTGTGTTCCATCACTTCCTTGTTTCTTCTCCTGCACTCACATCAAATTATAGATGCTTCAGTCTTTTAGAAATGGTGAAGCAACTCATCTATAAATATTGTTATAGACTGAAACTGTGTCATTGACAAGCGTTATCAGCAGCATTAAAAAATAAAAAAAAAATAAAAAAAAAGCCTCGTGGAAACACTCCAAACTTTGCCCGTCTGTCTAATAGTCCCCTTATTTTTTACCCAGACTGTGCCGTGGGGCTGGATCAAGCACTGTGTGTGCCACTGGGGGAAAATGCCAATAAATGCCAATCCTTTCCATCAAACCCATCACCACAAGCAACTTTAATGCCCTTTACAGCGTTTACTATGACATCACTATGAGAATATAAAACTTTGGCTCTTCCTAAAACTACAGCATATGGCACTGAATCTGTTGTGCCTTGAGCTTTAACTGCTTTCTATGTGGCCCTTTTGCCTCTTTGGATTGAAGAGATAAGTGAAAATGATTGATTGTACCCAAGTCATTTGTCATGCACTGACAGTCCCAGCGGCAGGATGGATGACTTTTGCATTTAACCTCTGAGAACGTCAAATGAAAACAAAAATTACGCTGTTAGCAGAGTCTGTGATATAACACCCTCAGTTGGCGCTTGATGGATGGAGCAGTTTGTCATGTGCAGCCAGGGTCTGGGTGCAATGTATCCCGTGTGTTATTTGTTAGTAATGTCACTCTTTCCTCCATTCAAGTGGAGAGGAGGGCAGAAGTAAGGACAGTAGGAGATGAAGAGGATATGCATGGTTCTAAACTCTGCCAAATGATTCACGATATTAAATAGATGTAACTAAATTATTAGACTGTTGATATTAATGACACAATACCAGTTTTATCCCAAACTAATGAACAAACTCTCATTAGAGTTGGACTGAGAGATTAAGCCAGCCTGAAGCAAAACACATAAAAAGATAAGAGAACGTGTGTGTCCTACAGGCTGTAAGGCAGGATTGGGCTATCTTTTTATTTTCATGTGGAGTGGTGGAATTTGGCTTTAGGTGAAATCCCTGTTTAATTACAAGTGGTGGTTCTGGGAAAAGAGGAGGATAAAGAGAAGTGTAGAGATGAGGCAGAGGAATTAGTTGGTAATAAAAGTCTCAGCAGATTTATTAAATGATCATTTTCCCACTGCAGGTTGAAGGCCTCTGGCTGCATATGGAGGAGGGGGTGCAGAGAAAAGAGAGAAAGCAAAACAAAGTGGAGCATTATCTCCTCAAAGTGGCGATGAAGCTCTTGAAATGGATATTCTAAATCTATTCCCAACAGTGGCTCTTAATCCTTGTTTCCTTTTATACCATGGAAAACATTGTTATATATAGATATATTGATCAGTCACTTATATGGATCAAAAAGTTAATTTCAGAATGATTACAGTAGAAATGGTCCTTGAATGATTTCTTCCAAACAAACTAGTCTGATGATTTGGGTTCTTTTACAATTTACACTATGCATAAGATCTCATAATGTAATTACACTGAACCAGAAAGAAATTGCACATTTACCATAACTGTAAATGAAGTAATATGTAAATCTACACCCTACACATCAATGTGTGAAGTAGAGCTGCCACCTTGTATTCACAAGCCTCCGTCTGTCCCCTTTGTGGATGGTGTGAGAGTGCAGGAGGTAATGGCTGTCATTTGCTCACCTGAGACAGGAGCGAATTATAAATGCCATGCACCTCGTCCTTTGTATTTATCCCTGCTGATATAATGGTAACGCCACAGAGAAGATTGTAATGGTCCCTTCACTGGAAACGGCCCATAGAAAAGATAGCACGACATGGGATATCAAGATGAGGGAGACAAGGGGGCCACTGGGGCGTTTAGCCACCAAAATCCTTTTTTTTTTCTTTAGAAAATAGGGAACAAAGGTGTTGCCCGGGTGTATGCATGTGTTTTTGTGTGTCGCGCACCGGAGGCCCTGCCGATATGATGAATGTGTGATCTTTTACACCTCTGGGCAGCTGAGTGACAGAGAGACAGAGAGAAGCAGAATGAATGATATCAGTACACGTCGCCTGGAAGAGAGCGTTCACATCGGCGCCCATCACTTCTTCTGAGCTCTGAATATGGCGCGTGTACTTGTGCGCTTTATCTGAAACCCAGTTGCTCCAGATGTAGGCATCTGAAGCTTCGATAGGCATCAGAAGGTCCTTCAGTTCTGTAAAGCCTCCAAATCCGTGTTTGTTTTTGTGTGTGTACACGTCTGGGAAGTGTGTGCAGGCATATCTGCCTCCAACGAAGTGTTAAATTATGAAGCGTTTGAGTAGGGTGCCATTGTTTGCTATATTTCAGTCGAGGTGCTTGGCTTTAAAGGCAGACCAGGAGTTGATAATCCTCTCACTGAACTGACATGGCTGGAGATGACTTACACACATACACCCCCTCATGTGCGCATGGCCAATATTGGCATCAGCTTGTGCCTTATAAGGCTTTGACTGCAGAAATCCTTTCATAGGCAAAGAAAATGACCTTTCTTTTCCGCTACTAACAGGTTATTTAAACGGCAGTGGGCTGAGGAGTGGAACTGTTGAAGAGTGACAGGAAGCGGGAAAATCCACTGTGTGACGACTAGGATGTGTGCTCAGTTTGATGATGTGCGCACACACACTTTCGCCACTATCAGTCTAAATCCATCTCAAACTCATTCCCTTTATCTATCTAATGCAAATGTGCCTCTACACAGTACGGAGGGCAAAACATGCAGGTAGACTTATTGTCTCGCACGTGCATGTGCATGCTTGTGCGCGCACACACACGTATATCGACACAGTGCTGGTACGCCGTTTGTTGTCCTTAAATAATGGAGCATTCTTCACAATAGGAGATATCTTCCCTTTTAACACAGTCACTGCAGCGATGCCTCAGATTGCCGATTATTGTTCGCTGACAGACACAAAGAAAACAAAACAGAAAAATGTAATGACATGTTGACTAGAACAACATCAATGTGCTTTTGATTTCAGACTCCAGCTCTGAGTGTGGGCAGAATTAGGGTGATTATTACCGACTGAAACAGGAATCGCTGTCTTTGCATACAGCAGATGGAACCATTAGCAGCTGTAACACACAGCTGCACCAGTGTGTCAGATCTCTTATAGCACTCTGTCATGAACCAATTGGATGGGTTCATTCCACTCTTATCAGTAGCCCAAAGTAAGGTGTTCATGCAAATGCATTGTGTTTGTAGGTGAACAGAAATATTTGTAATTTGCACCATGTATAGTATTGGCCTTTTACAGACACACACACACACACACACACACGCACACACACACACACACACACACACACACACATTCACTCTAGTCATGAGCCTTTATCAGTCCCAAACCGATAATGTCGTCTCTGTTTCCCAGCTGCCATCCTTGAGCGGCAGCGGAGTGACAGCGGTCATCCACCAATGAAGGCTCATTAATCAAAAGTGCCAGCAACACCTATTATTGTCCCGTCCTGTTGCCGTGGAAACCAGCAGTGGCAGGAGACCGAGATCTACCTCGGTTTTGTCTCCTGTACTTGGTCACTCAAGATCCATGCCAATCAGTGCCAATCAATGCCAGTTTGAAATGGCAGGGTCATATTTCATAATAGAGGACTATTTTCCCAAGTGGCCACTTTTCACCTATGGAGCAAGTGAGAGAAGATTGAGGCTGTCAAACACTTCCATGAATATCCCTGCTGATTTAAAAAAATAAAAAAAATTACATGTGAATCTGCTTTTGGATATCTTGAAGAGATTCTTTAACTTTTGTTATATTGGCCTTTGCAGCTGTCCAGGGTGCCAGTGGAGGCCTGTGGTCAGTACTCAACCTGCAGCGAGTGTCTTGGTTCCGGAGATCCCCACTGTGGCTGGTGTGTCCTGCACAACACGTAAGTAAAATTTTCTGTTTTGTGAGCCTTACTAACAAAAAAAAGTCATTGCAGACTTCCAAAAAGTAGTTTGCGTGAAGAAAAATACATCACAATCCAAATGTTCTGAGAGGCTGGCTTGTAGTTTTTAGGTTGTTAGCTCCCCCTATCGTCCATGTTATCTGGGTATCTGCCCAGTACGCCATCCCTCCCAGCCTTTGAACATTCCGGGACTTGTCTAGCCAGACCCAGGCCAACTCTGGGATTGCTTTCCTGGTGCTCGGACCTGTGCCAGGGACTCTACCTCCCCCCAACCAGCGGCATTGTTTATCGGCCCTGAAACGAGATCCTGGTGAGAGCACAGATATTGGGGAGCACTGCCAGACCTTTGGCAGGCAGCACTCCAAGCTTTGGGAGTCGACACGAGAGTGATAGCTTCTGTTATCGTAACTGAACTGAAAACATGGAAAAAAACATTGGCAAGGTTATCTCATTTACCACAATTCACTCTCTTGCTGCCTTGCTAACTTGTTCCCTGCTGCTGGTTCTGTCTGTCCGTTCTCTCCTTCACACAGATGTACACATTCACACACACACACCCCAGGTGCTGTCAAACTCTTGTCCCTCAAGATTGGACTAACAGATAGTGCTTGCTGGGGGCATCTCCACTGTAAATTGAAAATTGGTTTCTCGGGTTGAGGTTAACACTTGGACTATTCAGCGGATACCTTTAGGACCTTTTATCCCTGCATCTACCAGAGGACACAGTAAGGGCAAAGACCGTGTGACCCCGAGAAGAACATACACGCTAGAAATTAAAGGAAGAAAATAGGCAGGTTAATAAAATATGAAGAGATGTGTGAAATTGGAAAAACACAGCAAAATTATTAAATTCTGAAAGTTAATAAAAAGGTCTGTGAAGGAAAGTTGAACACAAAGTTAAAAATAAATGATCGGTGATGATTCTTCTGTGCCTGTAATAATCCATTTGTCCAGAGTTTCATGTCTCTTGCAGTTTCATATTTTCAGCTTGCTGTATAAACACCCATATCAAGCCTGAGCACATGGTGTTTCACAGCAGAATGAATCATTTTAAAGATGATTTTAAAAAAGGTCAGTGCAAACAACAAATGAGCAGCCATCTTGCTAATATTTGCCACATGAGATGTCCTTGCTGTGTACGTTAGCGCTCAAACCCATTAACACTGTGGACATCCTCCCAGTCACAGCAAATTGGTAGCAAGATATTGGCCTGTCACACTAAGCGTGATAGAATCAGCTCACCTCAGCACGCATCACCGCCATACACCCAAAACTTCCCCCGTACACACAGTTTGATGCTAAAACCTGGGATGGGCTGAGAGAGAGAGAGGAAATGACCATATTTCCACAAAGTCAAACATCTTTGGAAAAAGAACTAAAAATTCAGTAATTAAAATGATAATACCATGTACCTATCCCCCCTCCTTGGATCTGCACCTACTGTGTTGCACCTGTGCTCCTTCACCACTTTTTCCTTCTGAATTATGAAATAATTGTTCTACATGTAAACACAAACTGAGCCAGGCACATCTTCTGCTCGGATAGGCTCCAAGTAGAGGTTTCAGATTCACGGCATGTACCGCATTTATCTCCACACTCCATCTCCATACTCTCGCTATTTAATGACTTGTCACATGAGGTCAGTGGAAGTGCAGCACCATTAACAAGGCTGATTCACAGCCGGATACGGTACATCCCAGCAGGTCCAGTAAACATCCAAAGAGAAAATATCTTCACAAAAAATGTAGCAGACACCCCATTTGGCTACGACCATCTGTATTTCCCTCTGGAGTCAGCAGGCTATATGTGACGGGTGAGCTTCACTAAGTTCTCTCCCAAAAAATGGGCAACTGATGCAAGATTTAGATTTGCTGAAGGTAAAAAGCATACAGAAATGTCCAGGAGGACTGGGTTGTTTGTGGAGAAGGGAACATAGGAATGTTTCGAGAAAGAAAATGGAATACATGAAAAACCACCATGTGAGATATATTTCTGCAAAACATAAAAAGATGAAGAGTCCTTCAGGTGCAGGCAAAAGGCTTTAAGCAGCACATCTTTAATCTTAACACAAAGGAAGGACAGTAAACACAGACTCTTCACAGTTTCTTGCCTCTGTCCTTGCCACACAGAGGAAGCAGGGTTGTTAACAGGGTGTTGCAGTTCATCTTCAAAGTGTTCTTCTGGATAGTTTGTAATTCCCAATCAACCTTGAAATCACCTCAGCGGTCTAAGAGCACACAGATTCCACAGTCTCCCTTTCTCCAGCTCTCTCAGCATTACCTTTATTTACTTTATAGATCTGCGAGGAGAGCTGGTGGAGGGAACACCGAGGGATGAGTAGAAGGGCAATCAATAGGATGGGGGTGGAAATCAACTAGAATCTATTGTGCATCTGTGTGCATTTATGTCCACGCATGTCTCATTACAGTCATTGTCCTTGAAAGACGTTCAATTTTCATTTGGGAAGCATTAATGTCTCTGACAGCATCATATTTATTCTGTCTTGTGGTGTATTATCATCCATGCACACACAAAAAAAAGAAATTGGCCCACTTGCAAAAGCCAACACTGACTGAAGCTGGATGAGAGCATCGTCCCCTATGACACTTATTTCCCTTCTGTCGGGATGCTAAAGATATGCTTGTCCCTGGACTGTAGTTTCAGCTATGTAGCGGAGTCAACAATTGATCTTCAATATTCTGGAGATGTTATAGCATGTCTATTACATATGAATAGATTTATAATAAGTGTTATATGACTGTTTTTAAGTAGTTTTTCTTAGATGTGCAGCTGCAGCTATGTTGTGGATACGTTGCCTTGTCTGATGCCAGTCTGTCAGCTGTCACTCCTGGAGGTGGTTAACTAAGCTGTCAATGCCTTGTCATGTATGACAGGAAGATGGAGTGGAAAAATGTTTTGGGAAGGAGCTTTGGCAAAATGAATGTTATCAGATATGGTGTGGATGTTGAGGACATCTTAAATTACTGATATGGCTTCCAATACAGGTCATGAGGATTTGTGCAATTTCTTTACAATTGTGTTGACATATCTAGAATGGTTTTATGCCATGCTCATCCCTCTTTACCAGAGAGGTCCAAGAGGCCTGCTATAGGAGATGTTTTTACTTAAGTGTGGAATTTCTCAGACAGTAATGCACATTTTTTCTGTGGTTGATGTAAAATCAACCGTTTTAAATGCTGAAAATAGCATGTGGACATTTTTCAACTGCATCACATGGTTTAAAGACAGCTGCGTGTGCTTTCTTCTTCCAAACACTTTCTGAATTGTTGGTTGAATACAAATTCCTCACCCAATACTTTCTCCTTGAGTTTGTATGCAGTCAATGGCAAATGACAGAGGAAGAAAATAGGAGTCCTTCCTAATCATTGGGCTCTGACAGTTTGTATGTGCTGAAAAGTATTTTCCTGGATTAGGATTATACTGAAGTTCATGAAGCACAAACACAAAATGGCTGCTGAATCTTGCAAGTCATGCTGCAATGCTAGCGTCCTTTATTTTCCTGAGACATCTTTGGTGCTGTCAAATGAATAACCTTTTCAAAAGGAAAGGCTAATTGGCAGACCCATTGAATGATTTTTTTCCCGCTTTCTTCCATCTCTCTTGCTCTCTCATTAATTCTGCACTGTTGCTACCTGTCCCTGTGTCAGAGTCATCCGTTGCCACAGCGCTCTCATTACTGCGGTATGCCACTCTAATACTAATTAAACTGCAGCATCACAATTAGCATGCTACAAAAGATTTGTTTGGTCTCCAAGAATTAGCCAAACCATTTTTTCTTTATAGCATATTTGTGTCCTAAAGATAAGTTCCAATTGTTTCAAAGGTTGCCCCCAAATGTAGAAATTCAAGAGTTACCTCTTTAATAAGAGAGATCTGCTTTTTTAGAAACCAGGGCACAATTGTGTGGGTAGATACTGCAAATTGAAGGCTTAAATATGTCCTCACAGCTGTTCCGGGTAGACCTAATGTGAACTTGCAGGCTTTTACCACATATCATATACAGATAAAATGTGCTATCATAAGCCCGTTTCCCAAACTATTGATTTTTAACACTTGTTATCAATGAATGTGTCGATGTTTAAAGATCATAACCACTCTTGATACTAATTACAATAACTTAAATGGAATTAGACATTAAGTTCAGCTCCAACTAAAACCATTCTCTCTCTCCTGTTCCTCCTCACTGCCCTGGTATAACTTCAATATTCTGATAGTTATAGCTAATTAGCCTCGGCACATACAGTAAATGAGATCTTGTTCATTTCTCTTTTTCCCCCATGTGCAGCACTTACACAAGCTGTTCATGTGGACAGAGCTTTGCCTAAATTGAATTAATAAAAATGATTAACAGATTCTTCTATTCAGAAACATGGAAGCACCAAAGGTTTTAGCTTCCAAAAGTTTATTCTTTACCTCAGGTATTTTAGCTGTCCTCTTAGAGCCCCTTTTTACCCTCAACTTGAACTACTTTAAATTAAGTGGAAAAGCTGAAAGTGATATCAGATAGTACTAAAAATGACTCGGTCATGTCTGAAATTTGAATTTAAAGTTTTGTCTTTGATCTTGAAGCTTCTGTCCATGGGCTCTCTCAGATGGCCGTACCCAGGGGAGAATGGCCATCCCTCGGGCACGGTTGACTGCTCCCCCCCCAACGCGCACACAACACACACTTCCACCCGCCCAGCACCTCTTGCTGGCTGCTACCGAAGGTTGAGAGAAAGGAACAAGGCCCTGAAGTGACAAGGGCATCAGGATGGAACAGAGTGCTGCACCTCTCAGTTCCTTCTCAATTGTCACCATCCTGCTTTGGTGACGCACATGCCTGAAACAAGCACACACACACACACACACACACACACACACAAACACACACACAGCTGCTTCATGCCTACTTCTAAGTCAGGACAATTCCTCACTGTCACTTTTTGTTTGCCAGCCAAACACAGGCAAACACAGACTCTTAAAAATGGAAGTACACTCCCACGTAGTGGAGAAATGTCTTGTTTTGCTCAGTCGAGCGTAAAGACACTGACAATGAGGAAGAATGAACGATCCAATGACAGGTTTCAGTGCAACAAGCTCCATGTGGAATTTTTAGTTTCTGGAGGTACACAGTTAAGTCCAAAAGTGATCAACTATATTTTACATAGTTTATTATCACTTAGATTTTAATAACCGTCTCAGTCAAATTTTTTAGGGAGGGTAAAATCCCATTTTAGGAGCTCTGTGGTGGCATTTGGATTTGTAAATTCATTCTGTGTATGTGACAGGTTGATTCTAAGATGCAGGGGTTATCGTCAGGCGCTAACTCCAAACCTGATTGAGTCTTACACAACTGTTCGTTGGACGATACTTAGAATAGTCTCAAATGTGCCGTCCGATTTGGTTGCAAACCACCTTGTGCTAAATAAACGCCCTGACATTACAGGCTGGCTATCAACTACCTGGATCAATAGCATCACATGCTGCCATCTGCAACCGCACACACGCGGGTTCATAATACAGTGAATGGAAGATAAAAGCCAAGTGCACTATTGAGACTCTCTTGAAAGGCAGCTCTTCAGAGATTTGCACTATCACCTCGGTTATAAAACATCGGGAAACGGAGGACATAAACATCGAATAGTACTGTAGATGCACTTTTAGGATACACCATTAGTTTACTAATCCAGATAACATATAGAGAATTGCACATAGAGAATTGGAATTAAGTTTGTATATGTGGGGCAACAGTTAGGTCAGGAGTCATCAACCCAGTCCTACCAGGCCCACAATCCTGCTGGGTTTTTAGTCCTACCCAGATTTTCCAAAGGAAAAGATGGACCTTGTTGAAGACCACTGAGTTTGGTAATAGTTGAATATACCTGTAATGTTGTGCTCATTCCACGAGTAATAGCACCAAACCATTATCTCTGGGTTGGTGCTGTGTTGTTTGGCATATGCTGCATCTGTGTAGGTGGGTGTGAGTGGCAGGAAGAAACAGCTGCTGTTGTTGCTTACTGAGGGTTGATGCCGGCAATCATCTATTATCTGTGTTTGTGGAGGCACATAGAGATGAGATGGAAATTGTTGTGTGCCAGCACCCACATTTCCAGTACTTAAATGTTTGAAGCTCAGGTTTTTTTTTATATGTATTTAGGAGATTGCTTTAACCTCAGTAGGTTACTAATGCAGACACTGGAATGTGGGCTCTGTGTGTGTGTGTGTGTGTGTGTGTGTCCACAAACTGAAGGAGCAGGGTCATGGCCACTGGTCCAGGTAATGACTCTCTCCCTGGTGTCTCCATGTGAATTTCTGCTCCATAGACCATCGTCTTAATGATAGCACAAACAGACACACTTCCTTTATTTGTGTGTGTGTCTGTGGGGGGGGGCATCTGTGTGCATGCCTGTGTGCATGCGTGCACGCGTCTGCTATTCGAATGAGACAGTGTAGCCTGACTGATTGTGGGTGTGCGTGCAGTAATTTGACTGAATCACGATAGCACAACTCCACAGTACCTTATACAGCCATAGGCTATTAGTATGTATAGGATTCCATACAGTGTCTGCTGATGTGTGAGTTCTATGGTAATGACGTTGAGGTCTGACTTTTTTGTGCGCGTGTGCAATGATTTCCTGTCCAGTGTTCTGAACACAGATCCAGTTTCGTGATGCGCAAAAATGGCTCTTCAGTATTCTACAGGAATGTACTTGTGGAACACCCATAGTGTGTGTGTTTAGGGTCTATTCAGATGTTGCATTTGTTTGCATTAAAGATGGATGAATGGACTTTTCATTTTTCTAACCGTGTGACCTTCACCGTCCTCTACCTCGCATTAGAAATGCATTCCACCTAAAGTCACACATGGCCTGATACATCTGCACCTCTTCTTTGGTATATTTCCCTTTTCCGCTCCCTTGAGCCTCACAAGCCTTTCTCTGCTGATACTCGACTAGCTCCAGCCACAAAGGATCATGCAGGAATCAGACTTTCTCTTTCTGCTTCTCTTTCTTGGAAATGTCATATAGTCGTGTAGCATACTGAGTTTTGCTCTAGAGGTTATTTGTGCTCTCATCCCCAGTGGCAGAAATTACATCCTCCTCCTTGAGTCTGAAATCAAATCATCAAATGCTATCATGGTTTTGTTGTGGTTAATTATGCCAAACATCTATTTTGGGTGACCTTTCCACCCTCATCATCTAAATTGCAGAGGTTAAAAATCTTTTTTTCTATTCTCTTCTTGGTCTCTAATTTAGTCATTGTATCGATGGCTGGGAGAAACAAGAGCACAGATTAGCTTCCATTCAGGACCCATTTAATCCTTTCAGTTCTGTCTCATAATGTGAGCTAGCTCTGCACCACAGCCTTCTTTTCTGACCAGAGTGATAGATATTGTGAATTTCCACTTAAAAAAATGGTATTTATGTGCATTTTTTGAAACCTAAAAACCTTGTAGTTTGTTTTATTATAATAAAATCACTATGCTTAAAATGGTTACAAATAGCGCAGTATTAATCCAACACTGTTCCCTGTTAGAATTGCTTCTTCTATCAGATAATGTATAAATATAACTTAGCATTATGTTTAATATCAATACACACATATATGGTTTGTAAAAATAGGAACTGTGTTTGAGTCAGTATTGAAGAGAGTAGTTTGTCTCATATCTTTTACAAATTAAAATTCCAAAAGGACTCACAATCTGCGTCACATTACTTTCAATATGTTGAAAAATGCATGAACGGATGACATCATATCATGCTTCTAAAAACCAACACATCTATCCTGCACCTCCTACAACATCCTTTCTCTCTTTGTCCCAGTCTGTGCTTGGCCGCCATCCTCAATCGGGAAAAACTGCTAATCGCACTTGTTGGCTTTTTATATCCTGCCCAGCAAGCCTATGACCTTTTGACCCCAATAAAGCAACAATCGCGGTCGAGCTATATGACATTACACCATAGTCCACCACTACAGTATTTATAATATAGCACAGCATGGTACTGTGTTGATGAAATATACTGTAATAGAATTCTCCGTTATAATTGAAAGTGAGTTTGAACACATCATAAACAAAGAGGAAGTCTGATACTTTCCTACAGGTGGTTGTTGTAAGCCAATATTTTATTCAGTGATCATTTGTAGACGATGTTTTTCTGTTGGGTGATAATCCCTAATTAACTTATTTAAGGTCTAGTTGTACTGCTAAAAATCAGATGTGTTCAATTTCCCTACGGGGATGAATAAAGTACATCTTGAATGTGAAATGATATTTCCTTTTTTTTTTAACTGCACAAATAGTTTTGCTAAAGGTATGCATCCACGTGTTTCAGTGGGTGCTGTTTGCCTGCGGGTGCTGAGATGATGTGGTCTTATTAAATCAGTTCTAGAAAAGGAGGAACTGACAGGAGTGATAAAGCAGCACAAAAGAACCCAAAGCGATTAAACCCATACTCAAACCAGCTTAGCGGCGAAAGCCTCGCACGGAGCCAACAATGGCTGCATCCCTTTAAACCTTGCTTTCTTTTCCACTCTCTCCTGCACTATTTACCCATTCTTCTGTTCTCTCCCCCTCTTGAACAGATTATTTCTGTTTCTTTGTCTGTCTCCTTTGTGGCACATTAGGCTGCTTTACTTTACAATGCGCTTGTCAGGTCGAAACCCACCCTCTCTCACTCGCTCCAGTTTAGGATATAAAAAGCTCTTTTCTGCGTATGGCATTACTGTATCCCAGATGTCAGCCACCTCACACGTCTTTCTTTCCTCCATTTACTGGAACCTCTTGGTCTTTCTTGCTCCAAAGAAGTTGGATTTGCCAGGTTGTTAATTTGTATAAACCAGTAGAGAACCTGCATAAATTTAAGAGGATTAAAAGGGACAAGAGCTTGTGGGTGTGCGAGCCTTAAATTGATGTTATTTTTTAATTCATCCCCCTTAATTGTATTTAATTTGTCAACAACTCCATTGAAGCGATAGTGTAGATAATGTCTGAAAAAGGACCCAGAACAATCCTGTTTCACAGCAAGAGGGGTTCACTTCAACACACAACACTTGTGGGCTGGATTAGACCACCTGGTGTGATATTAGCAGGTGGAGGTTTCACGCCCCCCCCACCATCATCCAGGTCTCTACCTGCTCTTGGCACTGCCCATGAATGCCCGTCATTAGGACAGTATTACAAAGACTTAACCACCCTCCTTCCCTCCCTCCCAAAGGACAGGCTCCACTTCCACATATACAGCAGCCATTGTTCCAAATGCCACTGCTCCCTCCCTCCAGGGATTCTTAAGACTGACTTTACCATTCACTGACCACCACAGCCAGCCCCCTGCTAGGGAGGAAATATGATAAATGTGTCTCATTCTTGGGACTACTGGGACATTCTCCTTTTCCCAGGTGCCAACAGGTGGAGCAGGGAAAGCCCTAGTCAGGTTACAACTGTGTGTGTATGTGCACGTCATCTGCAAATAACACTCTCCTCCCTTTTTCCAGGTGCACCAGAAAGGAGAAATGTGAGCGCTCGCTGGAGCCCCGCCGCTTTGCTTCAGACATCAGGCAGTGTGTGCGTCTCAGTGTCCACCCCAATAACATTTCAGTGTCCCAGTTTAGCGTCACGGTGAGTTGAAAATTGTTCTTTACAGTCTAAATCTGACCACACCCACCTAGTGAAAGGCTTCCCTAAAAGTGTCTGCAGTTATTGAGTACACACTGCATCTGAGCTGCTTTTACACTTGGATATTTAATTTGTAAAGCAGCCGTCATGTCTGGAAGACTTGAGCTCTTTTGATTGTTGAAAGTTATTGATTTGTGTGCGCAGAGCTGTGAAATCACACACCGTGTCTCTGCAGGACATACACTGCCACAGTAGCTGTTTTTATTTGGGTTTTTTTCATTTCTCTGTTTAGAATTGGTAAACTGATCTTTTTTTCAGAATTCTTTACAGATTCAGGTGACTTTTTCCAGTTGATCAGGACTATTCACTATTATGCTGCTTATAAATGTATTTATTCTTGGCTTATTTTCTTGGTTTTTTCCAGTGTTGAATGATTGAACCTTTATCCGTTTTTTTTTTTCCCTCCGCTAATGTTGATAGTCACCCTGATCTCAACCACGTGGAGTGTGTTTCCATTTAAATTCACATTTTCCCTTTAATGGTTTAAGAATGGCAATAAGTGACTGCGTGCGTGGAAATTAAAGTATTTCTCGAAGTCAAGCTTGAATTGCTGTTGTTTATTCACACGGTCTCTGAGAGCTACACGAGGGTTGTTGATTTTCTGAGGTACAATTCAACACATCACACTTTACCCGTCAGAAAAATGATATTTGTGTGTCTGTAGAGAGTGTTTAACCTTTTCCCAGTGAGCAGGCTTTACCCAAAGGCTGTGCCACGCATCCACCATCTAAGTGATTGCAGGGAAGAGGCTTCTGTCAGGCAGACAGGGGCTCATCCCTGACCTTTTGTTATTAAACAGTCATTTGAAAAGATAAGCCATGGCATTCTCCAGAGCAACAAACACACTCCATTGCTGAAATCCTTCTAAGATCTGTTATTACCCTGTTCTTATTTGGGGTTAATTGCAGAAAAACTAGGTCTCTTACAATTGACCGTTTCTTTCATCAACGTCTTTGTACTGAAGGCTTGTTGTGAAAGTGTATGCAGATATGCCTGTTGTGATCTTCTTGTTGACCGAACTGGTTGCTTTGCATCTTTAAAGTATGCAGCCTTTTCCAAGTCTACTATAAATGTAACTAAGGGAAACTTGGGGTCTGGCTGTGCTCACATCATAACAAGAAAAATAAATTAAGGGAAGAGCCAATGAGAGGTAGAGTGAGCAACAAATGTGAGAGAGGATATGTACGAGATGAAAACACCTTTCAGACACCGTCCCTCGTATGCGTGTCTGCTCTCTCTCCGTTGCCAATTTTTCATTAAAGAGCAATATAAAAACAGCTAAGGTCAGCCCTGCAGTCTGCTGCAGAGGCAGATCTCAGCATATGGATCTCAAATCGATGCCTACAAGGGACACATTCTCCATCACTAATGTATATTCTGGGCGTGACCCCATTCACCTGCATGACCGTTCATGTTAGTCAAGGACATTTTTCCCCTTTTCTTCTCTCTCTACCTTGTCTTATCAAGGATAATTTTAAAACGGCGTATTCATTTAAAATGTATGTGTTTGCCGATCTTAGGATGTGAAGTTGTATTCATATTCATATTTGTGTTTTTGTTTTTTACCAGCTGGTGTTAGAGGCCCATAACGTCCCAGAACTTTCTGCCGGTGTCAACTGCACCTTTGAGGACCTGGCTGAGATGAAGGGCCTGGTGGAGGGAAACCGGATCAGGTGTTCCTCCCCCGCCGAGAAGGAAATGCCACGGATCATTGTGGACAAAGGTAAGGGTGGATCACCTGTAGCTCTGTTACACAAAAGAAACCCCCTTCATGTAACATATGTACTCATTCAGCCACCTGATAACCTGAAACAATGTTTTTTTGTTTGAAATCCCACTGTGCCGACTTTTTGCCATCAGCCACTCTCTAGGCCGTGGAATGCTACCTTAGTAAAGGTTCTATAATTGAATGAACATTATCACTGCTTTTCTCTTCCGAAGGGGAGTGATGGCACTGAGGCTAACCTCAGTACTATGAATAAAAATATCACTACAGTGATTTACTCCACTGTTGTGAATTTATTGCCTGGAGATACTCCACTATTTGCAGACAGTGGAAAGCATTCCTTTCAACAATGAAACACGAATAAGTGCATTATACTGAACTAAAATGTAACACAGTGGATAACTGCCATATTTGAAAGTCTTGTCTTTAGGCAGCCAATCCTTCATCTCAAACGCTCACTGTGTCCTAGAATATAAATGAAGGAGATGCCATTTCCTGTCAGAATCCCACAGAAAGAAAAGATGGCTAATGACCAAAAAGACAAACTAGATAGATGATTACGGCCATCCATCAGATATGCTTGGAATGACAATGCAAATCAATGTAACCTCACCCTTTTTAAATGTTAGAACTTATTCTTTGCCCAGAACAGGTGAGATGAAATTACAATTCTGTACAATTTCTTTTATCTCTTTCTCCTGCACACAAATAGATATTACATTTTAATTCAACACACTTGAACTGAAGCTTTGCGCATACATCCATTGATAGTGAATGAACACAAGGCACAGACAGACAGCATAAGTACGGATGTAAAGCTGCCGGGGAGCCTGAGGGGGCTTTGGGGAATTGAAACATTTGACTGATGTTTGCCATGTCAGCCACATGCAAAGTGGTAGAGGGTTATACAAGCATGTTCTGGAAGTGTGATTTTGCTGCTTCTTTCTTCCACACACAGTAGTTGTATCCATTTCTACCTGCACATGGAGGAAATATTCCAGTGATCCACGTATTGGAGCCCATCATCCGCTGGTTTTACTCCATTCGTGTAGCAAAAGGGAGAGAGGTAGCAGTGGCAGGCTTCAAGTTAACATTTAGGTGGCCTAATTAGGACAGCTTCATTGTCAGTGATGTGTTACTGTGATTGATGAATGGTTCTTTGTTAGCGACAGTGGGGAGAAGGACTCACTCTTTGGAAGGTAGAGAGAAGTGTGCAGAAGTACAGATGTAGTGTAGCAAGAGGGTAGTCAGATGTGTGGATGTGCTGTTGAATTAAACATGAACTCCTTCATTAGGGCCGAACAAAAGGACGCGCCAAATACAGATGAGGCACAAGCTTGCGTGTGCGCACACACGCAAACACACACTCACCTTGGTTTTTGTTTTATCTTCCTCTGTCTTTTACTTGTCAACGATACTCTCAAAGACTTTTCAGAGAGATATTTTTTCATCCCCAGGGAAATGTGTGTGCACTGTCTGTTGTTTTCTGTTTTTTTTAAGTGGCAGCTATAGGGAGTCTTAACCCAACAAAACCTCTTCCTTGATGATTCTGTCTTTTAGTACGGCAGCAGGCTAAACACCTGTAGCTCAAAGCTGTGCATTCATCTTCCCATAATGGGGAAAGCTGAGTAGATGCTGATGAGGACAGTAGGCTTGCTAAATAAAACTATTTAGGAAATTGTGGCATTCAACCAGAAGGATGCGTTTTGGGACAACATTTTTAAACAAATCATGGAAATAAAAGTCCAATGAACTATTAAACCCTTAATTGTTTTGTAGGAGACCACCAGATTGTACAGCTCTATCTAAAGTCCAAGGAGACAGGCCTGGTATTTGCCAACACCAGCTTTGTTTTCTACAACTGCAGCGTGCACAAGTCGTAAGTTTCTTCCCTTGTATTTTTCTCTGTTTTGCTCATTTTCGTTCATATTGATTTATTCCACCGCCATTGCTCAAACTGTTGGTTATCATAATGAATGCATAAGTATTTAGTCATTAAGCATCTGCGCTCTTCTGTATTTGCTGCTGTTCCGCCCTGACTCACCGCACTGCCCCCCTCTCCTCTGCTCTCTTCCAGATGCCTTTCATGTGTGAGCAGCCCTTACCAGTGCCACTGGTGTAAATACAGGCACGACTGTACCCATGACCCCCGTACCTGTTCCTTCCAAGAGGGCAGGGTCAAGAAGCCAGAGGTGAGGAGATCTTCACTGAACCACCATCAGGATGTCTTGCATAAAAAGCAAACCGTCACCTTTTTAGACATTGTGAAAGACTAGCCTGCTTTCAAGCTCAAACTGGACTCCTCATAATGGGCCAGCTCACTAATCAAACATGGTGTCTAATTTGAGAAGACTGTTCAGCTATGTGAGACTAATAACTGTCATTCTGGTTTCCACATGCAGAAAAAAAGAGTTCACTTAAAAAGGACTGAGGCACCTTTTGACTGTAGCGCTTCCATCTGGCACAGGCCTGTTGGCATGTCTCACTCCTGCTTGCACATCAAAGGACAGTGAAAACTAATAAAACGAAGCCATTTCCTTTTGCCCACCCCTATTCCCTGCAACAGCTTAGTCTGTGTGAATTATCAATAATATTGGCAGCCACTTCTATTCCCGGCGACGCAAAGCCTGCCATAATTAGGCTGCTTTGCTGCAGAGGACAAGCCATTCACTGGATGGGGTGCATTCACTGACATCCCCCGGGCAGCCTGGCTACTTGCTGTCCTGCGTGAGAGGTCTCACCATGATTTTGAGTCTCTACCCCATTGTGTGTCACGCAGAAAAGCCTGGATGTGTGCCCACTCGTGTGTGTAACCTCTGGTGTGACACAGAGGCTGCTCTACCTCTATCAGCATGCCTCCATTTCTGGTGTGTGTTTATCAAAAAAGAGCTTTTTCCCCCCTGTACCCTGCCAAATCAGGATAGTTTGCAGAAGAGGCTTTAGAGTGAGTTAGTGGCCTGTTAATCCTAGCCTGAGGTGAGCTATGATGAAGATCACTAGTGCTCTTGTCTGGGTTGGCAGACGGTGTGTACAGGACGGGCCGGGACAAGCTTAGCCAGACTGCCTCTTTTGATGAGCAGGCTGCTCTCACTCATGTTATCCCACCCATGTTTCCCCAAAGCTATTCAACTTGAGCAGATGATATTATTTTCCTTTTCCTCACTTTTCCATTATCTTTTTGGACCTCCTACCGTGTCATCTGAGTCTTTGCAGGTTTACTTTTCTAATTAACTCAGGGTCTGCTGGTCAATATTGACGGAGGCTAATAATGTGTGAATCATCTCCCACTGTTTTCTGAGAGAAAAGCATAAATAAAGGGACAAGGATCTCCATTTGCACATTAATAGCTCCCTTTTTGATGCCTTGTTTCAGAGAAAGCAGGTGTTTTTCAAGCTTAACGACTTTTAATTTGCTTTTAATTAACCCCTTAAACCTAAGGTCATGCTGCCAGATATTTGCCTCTCATTTTGAATTAACATCTGCATGCAAGGAGAAGCTTAAGCAAATGAAGACAAACGCATGACAGGTTTCCAAATTGTACAAAAGGCAACAAGTAAACTTTAACCTGTGGGATGGGATGGTCTTTTTCCTGCCACAGATGACTGTTGTGTACTATTACAATTAAGGGATTTCTGGCAGTGATCTGAATAATCCCTTAACACTATGCTAATAATCATGACATGGGAGATCTCCCTACTGGTTGAGCATGTTGTTAGTATGCATGACGGGACTGCGTTAAAGCCAGGCCTGAGAATACAGTGATGGCCTTTTTATTCATGCCAGCAACAATATGGGCCCTTGAATCAGAGGTTTGCATGTTGGCACGCTCACCAAGGCCCCATCCCTGTTTGCCCTCCACACATCTCAAGGACTTTGCTGTACTGATTAGCCCCTCTGACAAAGAACATGGCTGCAGCTTCACATGATTCCACTCATTAATCTCAGAATTATATTCCTGACCACTGCCATTCTGCTGACTGTGAAATGGGCTGTTTATCCAATAACTATTTCTGTACCTGCATATTTATGCAGCTTTCCTCTTCCTCTCCAGTTGTGAAAGCACACACTCCTTAACAACCAAAACTGCAAAAACGCCCTGCGTCGTCTTCCGAAACAAACCACAGGAGAATATTTCACTTTTTTCTTCTGTCTTCAACACAGCATGTTCATATCCTTAGCAGCTGCCAAGCCCTAATTAGCTGGAAGAGACTAAAATATCAATGTTCTTCAATATATTTTACTGCCAAAATACTTCTTAAAATTCAGATTGGAATGTGACCTATGGCTTAGTTTATTTACTTGAAGTATTGATAAAGTCATCAAAATAAGCGTGTAAACTAAATTATCTGGTTTACTTTGGAACAATTTTTTTCCCCTGAGTTCTAAAGGTTTGAGAATCCTTTAAGCAAGTTTTGAAATACTATAGCCGAATTACAGACAGTCCTATGTAATTAGGAGTCCTTGTTCTAAACTGTGCTTGGACAGAGATGCATGCTGGGAGCTGGAGGTAACTGTAGGTATTTGGATGAAGAACAACATGGAAAAAATGAATATGTGGAGAGGGGGAGAGCAGCCCTGCCTGAGGCTGTGCAGGATATAACAGAGCGGTTAACGAGGATATTGGAAGCCACTAGGTTTGTGTGTCCGTGCACGAGTGCATGCACTATAAAATCTTCAGTCCTCTTCTTCACACCTTGCACTGCTATAATTATGGGCTCCTCTCATACTCTCTCACCCTCCTTCCCTAAAACTATGCCAAGGGCTTTTACATTCACAGTTCCCACTTCACTGCCTACTCTCTGTCACTCTCCCTATCTCCACCCTTCACACCTCCCACCAGCCGCCAATTATCAGATCTAAGTAGGTTCCAAAGAAGAAAAGAAATAAGGAAAATGAGGAGGAGAACAAATCGGTAAGAGCGTTGATAAGAAAGGAGAGGGGATCACGAGAGGGGATTCGGAGAGAAATTAAGGATTAAGCCAGCACGAGAGAAAATGGTGAGTCAGTAAGGATCAACTCGATTTTTAAGATCTCAGCTTATTAAGTTTTATGACTCACACTATTGACAGGTGCCGGGTCTCTTGGGACTGTTATTCACCTCTTCAGACACTAGCATGCTACGTTGAGATCTGAATGTACTTTTTATGTACTTGCGCCTCCTACTGTCTGATTGTCTTATCATTATAGCCGATATTTCACAAAGGTTGGTGTTTCTTGTCTCTTGTCTGTCCTCTATAAATTGAAAATATAAAACTGAAGGTTTTTGAGACCCCACCATCCAGATTAAGGGTCAGCGGTTCTGCATAAACCTTCTGTAAATCTTTCGGTGTGTGATGATCTTATTTCTTCCTTGTTTTAAGTCCTATTAGTCCTTGGGAGACCTTCTCGGGGAACATTTAAGGTCCTCAATCCCTTCTGTTTGAAATTGTAGTTCCTGGATTATATGGAGAAACCCACTGAAACATATCCCCTCTTCCTCGTTACAGGCATCCTGCTCTAAACTTCTTATGCAGTGTTGGAATTGTATTTTCATTCATGGATCGCGTGTGCACTGGATATGTGTTTATATTTTTCTGTCTTTGCTCCATTGCATTTTAAGATACTTGGATCATTGCATTGAGAGGACTGGGTTGAAAAATAAACAGATCAACCTTAGATCAAGTTGACATTGACATAAATCATAAAAAGATAAGATCTAAGATCACTGAAAAAGCAGCCATCTAACACATGGACTATATGTGACTACAGAAGCAACTGATACAGACACCCTGTGTTATGTATGTGTATAAATATAGTTCTTAAAGAAAAATCAAAATCTGATATGTTTATGACGCTTGAAGCAATTCAGCCACTACATTATGTTTTTATTAGATTTTGTGCTTTCATATTTTCTTTCCTCCATCTTTATTTTTCTGAAACGAGGAATTTGTGCTCCTGGCAAGGCCGTCATTGTGCAGTTGTGAGGTTGCACACTGTGCATTGCTGTGTGATGGATTTACACTGATGGCATTGTTGCAAAACAGAAATGAGGAGTGATTTATTGGAGCTGTGGATGTGTGTGTACGCGGGATCTGTTTGGATATACTTTGTGAAGTTTTCATGAGATGTCACTATGACAGATGGCGCGAGAGATGCGGCCCGACTTTTACTTGTGGCATCTTTCTTAGACTGTAATGAAATTTCAAGGCGGCTGTTTATTTTGTGCTGGAGCGTGTGTGTCCTCACTTGTCAGTGTGCGTTAACCTTGAATTTTCTTGCATGTAGGGTAGAGTCACGGGGATTTGGGAATGGCTTGAAAAACTCAAACTTTTGATAGCCTGTGTGTCCAAGCAGCTCGTCATTACAGCGTGCTGCCATTGATGATCTACAGCTTATGAAATCTCTCTAAAATCCAAATAAAATGTATTGATCTGGTCAGGTGCATTAAATGGGATAAAAATTTGATTGCACCCCTTTTAACACTCCACCCAAGAAAACAAGGTTCAGGTCAGGGAACCTGCATAACCCAATTCTTCTTGTGTTTCCACCTCCACCAACAAGTCGACTCTTCCTGTACTTCTAATGAATTTGTAAATGAAGTCTAAGTGGTGCCCCCTTTCTCCATGCACATTCTCCCAGTCAGTCGCTCAGCCTAACCCAATCAAGTGGCCGTTAATGAACTTCCAGCAAGTGTTATCACCGAGCTCAGCAGGCATGACGCTTCTCTACCCCCCCAGACTGGAGTCTAATTATGTGTTGCGTGGATGGCCTTACCGTCACCCCTCTCTTGTGTTTCTTGGACATACTAAATGCCTCTTTGTCACTTTGTTCCTTTTCTGTTCCTTTTTCATTTTACTGATTTTGCTGTTTGACCTTAAGTCTTAAGAAAATGTACAAAAGTCAAGCTGTTCACAGCTTCTCAACCAAAACTCAGCCAGTGGTCACCCTTTCAGTATTGATGAACTCATGTAGCTGTTAAAGAAATCCCCGTAGTTTCTTTGACATCGCATGTCATTACACTCACAGCAGAGTGCACGAGTGTGAAATTGGGTCTGGTTCATTACATCCGTGAGGCTGCACTCCTGTGGACAACAATGGAGGAGTTGCTGCTGATCTGGTCCCTCACCTCCAGTGACACTTTCAAGTGACCACAACTAGCAGAAACGCCATCAACAGATTTCGCCGTTCTCCATCTCAAATTCTACATTAGAACTCAGGCACAGCGAATGCAGTGGGTTTGTAACTAAAATCTGCCGTTTTTGTCTGGGCCAGGGCTGTCCCCAGTTGCTGCCTGCGGATCGGATCCTGGTGCCAGTCAATGTGGTGAAGCCAATCACCCTGCGGGCGAAGAACCTGCCACAGCCGCAATCTGGACAGAGGGGCTATGAGTGTCTGTTGACCATCCAGGGAAATGAGCACAGAGTTCCTGCACTACGCTTCAACAGCTCCTCCGTGCAGTGTCAGAACACATCGGTGAGGATGTTTAGAAGCGTGTTTTACTTGTTGATGTCTGCAGTGACCACTGCCGACACTGCAGCGCAACCTCTCGAATTGCTTCACATATGTTTTAACATCTGGGGTCTGCTACATTAGCCCTGCATCATGCAACGTGTGTGTTTTCCAACTGTTGATGAGGAGGCATTTGGGCTTAGAAAATTTCTCTCTCCCTTATCTACTCTGGTTGCCATGGTGACAGTATTTCTATGATGGGATGGAGATGAGCAGCCTTCCTGTGGAGCTGACCGTCATCTGGAATGGAGATTTTACCATTGATAACCCCACCCACAACAAAGGTGAGCAAACACATATATAGGCGCGCACGCACGCACGCACACACACACACACACACACACAAAAGTATCAACTCAGTGTTCAGACACAACACAGTGGGCATAATCACTCACCTTGTGCAAAGACACATATGGACACAAATGCACTAAAGCTACTGCTTCCCCATAATTGCCCTTGGAGTTGGTCTCCATAGCAACAGGCAGATGGTGCGCTTGAGGTGCAGCATCCATCCCCTGATGTTTTCCGCTTAGAGTGGTTAACTTTAACACAGCCTCTCTTATGTTTTCCTCCTGCTGGTTCCCCTCCCATTACTCTCCATTCGTCTGTGTCCACTCCAAACTCTCAAAATTCGGCTTTCTTACCTGTCCAACACACACACACACACACACACACACACACACACACACACACACACACACACACACACTTGTGCTTCATTAACAACTCTAGAAGTTTAATAATCTCATTGTTTGTCTTGTTCTTTCATCACAACAAGCTGAGGATAAATATAACTTAAAACAGGTGGTGGATCTCTTTTCACTGGATGTTTTAATGGAGACTATTACTTAATGAACAGTTTGTGTTCTGTTCTTTCTCCAGCTGTTAAGTTTTGCTCAATTTGACCACTGGCAATTAACTGCTGTGATCCCATATTGCATTCTGGGATTGTTCTCCAACAAGAAAATGACACATTTTAACCAAAGGCACTGGAAAAAGTAGAAGTGCGTGATATACCAACATGACACTGTGCTGTAAGGCAAAGTTTGTTTGTGCAAGAACATGGCTGCTTGCAAGAACAAGTACAAAACACATCCTTGAGCATAAATGTGGAATCAAAGAAGCATAAAAAAACTTTGGGAAACAGAGAGAGAGGGTTGAACCGGAGAATCCTCCTCTCACGTCCCGCTGCCTGTGTGTGGATGTGGAGGAGCTGGCTTCTGCACCATCAGTTGGTGGACGGGACACACGTGCCTAATGGCAAGAAAATGGCTGGTCCGTTGCCATGGAGATATGTTAAATTTTGTATTGGATGAGCAGGAACAAAACAGACAGAATATAGATGACGGGGTCACAGTAGTTGAGACAGATGAAAATCACTCTGTTGACAGTCTTAAATGTATTGTTGTATATTTAAAAGGCGTATATTGGGGAAATGACTGGTGTTTTGCTTGAGGTGATCTTTAGCCTTATACCAGATGCAGTTTATGCAATAATACGGAGATAAAAACCACTGATGCACCTCTCATATTTCCTCTCCCAGTGCACCTGTACAAGTGCGATGCCCAACGCGGAAGCTGTGGTTTGTGTCTGAAGGCCGACCCACTCTTTGGGTGCGTTTGGTGTAAAGGGGAGAACCGCTGCACCCTCAAGCAACACTGCCCTTACCCAGAGAACCAGTGGCTGGAGCACAACGGCATTAACAGCAAATGTACCCACCCTCGAATCACAAAGGTAGAGCGCACTTGAACTGCATTTATAACCTATTGAGAGACTGATATGCTCAAGCATTTTCAATGACAGCCTACCTGAGCTGCTGTGTGTGGCATGTACACACTTTCAAAGGTGTATATAATAATGGACTAGAACCACAGTAATCATATATTTCCTGTTTTGAAGTTACTACTCTCTACTCTCACATTGATCATAAACTAGATACAACCAGATAGAAAGATAAATTATTTCTCTTACTTGTAGCTTATCAATGTTATCATCAATTTGCCAATAAGACACCCTTCTGTACCACACTTGGGTGAGGAGATTAAAGGGAATGTGGTGAAGAACCCGAAAGAGGCAATAATAGAGGAGATAAGGGTTAATATGACCAAAGATAGGAAGGGAAGACGGTGGAACAATGCCCAGGAGGAGAAAAGCTTGTGTCACATGATACACTAACAGGTTATAAAAGACCCCAAGCCCTACCTTTTTTCAGTGATCGATAAGATGGAAGGTCCTCTATGCATCCTTGATCCACAGGAGCTGTGTAAGGATGTGATGGTGAAAGAATAAAGATGAAGGAATGCCCCGTGCAGGAGGATCGCCATTTCTTTTTGTTAAGTGGAGAAATGAGAGAAGCAGGAATTGAAGCGTAATCCTGTCTTATTCCATCATTAGATATCGCAGCGAGCAACCTCGGCTGACAGCATCCACGATTAATTTATTAATTGTAAATTTGTTTTGTGATTGAGCATCATTTCTTCTTTGTCCTGGAATTTGTCTGATTGTAAAACACATGTTGTGGTTGATTTTCAGCATCTTCAGCCCACTAATAACTGCACCTCAAACCAATGTTATTTTTTCATCCTGGGAAAATGAAATCAACGGCAAGGACTGGGTGTGATACTTAGCTCAGTTATTGGAGAGAATGAATCAGAAACCAGCCCCCAATCACTCTATCTCCCTGTTTTTTGTTTTCAGCAATAGCAGTGTATTCTTAGAGACGAGCCCTGTATTTCTTTTAACATCCCCGAGGCCACAGCGGGGACATATTGCAGCTTTCGCACATCCCCCATCAAAACTGTCAACGGGTGAGGAGAGAGGGCTTCTCTAAGTTGACTAAGGCCCTAATTCATGCTAAAACGCTTCATTATAGTGGCGCATCTCATCAACAATATGAAATGCAGAGATGGGCACAGAAAGGTGGGGAAAGAGAGAGAGTAGAGTGATTAAATGCTTGCCTCTGCCCAACTGTCAATTAGCTTGTCAAAGTCACAAATCTAATTGCCTCATTGCTTCTCTCCCTCTTTTATGCCTCTCTTCAGGTGGTTTCTCCCTCCTTTTCAGTCATATTTGTTTCTAAATATAGCACCGCTATACACGATCTTTTTAATTGCATGTATTTTAGCACTCAGGCAGCATTAATAATCAGAGACACTGAAACATGCAATAACCATAACTCCAACATGGGAGCCACATGAGCTGGGTCATGCATGGCCTGGCATAAGTGTGCTTCATAGATTGGCTTCTTACCTTTAAGTCCAGAAAGATCAATTTGTTTTCCTCCATTGCTTTGAAAAATAATCAAATAAGCATAATGTGGTAGCACCACGAGGATTATCATATTCCAACACGAAATAGCTACGAGCTGTGAGATATATATTCAGTCACCACTGTCCTTATGAAAACCATCGGATGGTGTTCCTACTAACTAGAAATTTAACAGAGACACCCAGAGGCTCAACTACAGGGAAAACAAAAAAATTGTTAGGAAGTTGAAGGCATAGAGCTATTAAAACTGTCTGGCTGTCTACAGTATGGAGCACTAGTGCTTGGCATAGATGGACTATTCTGTCTCTAACATCCATCCATTCAGACTGGCCTGATGGGGATATACACAACCCCAGCTGGCCAAAAACTGTGAGTGGAGCCCTCATGGGTGCCGAGACTGCCTCAGCAACAATGAGAGATGATTGCGATGAACTGAAGGCCATCCTGATTACTGCTCTGGATTAAATGAATTCTCTAAGATATACTTTTGTAGCGTCAGTAAATGTAGCTTTGCTAGCGGCATTAACTTAATGCCTGAAAGTGTCAGTGTCAGTGATTCCCTTTGTGTTGCAAAATATTTATCAGACGGCAGCCTGATGTGTATTGTTTAGAAAGGGCTATTATTTTCCCCAGTTTTAACAGAATGGTCTGTGGTGTTTTGTAAATTTCCCAAGTCATCAGTGTGGATTTAAACTTCAACAGATTACCCCTTTACGGGGACCCAGGGAGGGGGGCACGCTCGTGACCATCCGTGGCGAAAACCTCGGCCTGGATTTCCGCGAGATCCAGGGAAACGTGAAGGTGGCCGAGGTGGATTGTACACCCATTCGTGAGGGCTACATCCCTGCTGAACAGTGAGTTGCTGTTAGATATAACAAAAGACACGTCATGTTAAAGACCGTTAATAACACCACATGTGCTTATGTATTATATTATAAATAGTTTTTTAGGAAGTGGAATTCAGACGTGAAAATTAATTCCATCATCAGTCTTTCTCTTGTGTCAGCAAAGAGGTCACAGCCCACACGTCCGTATCTCTCAGTAGCTCACACAGTCACACAGACGCACAGACGCCAGCCCCAGACTCATTTTTGAAAATTTCAGAAGGTTGCATTTAGTTGACATTTGAGTTTAATCTAGTGCCACAGCTCTTTACAGGTGCCATCTATCAAATTATTTCAAACTAGTTTAAAGTGAGCTTATCAACTGAGCCAGTGCTTCTTATGCTAAGAAAGTAAGTCATGTGCAAGCACTTTCCTGCTAAACGCTGACCTAGCAGAACAGGCTGCTGTATCTGAGGTCATACAGTCAGTGGAAGGATAGAAACACCTCCCCTTTTCTCCCACAAGTTGGTAGTATGTCACATGCAAGGTTGTTGTCAAATCATTATGCCTTTTGTTGGGGTTTTAATGAGGCTTTTGTGTTGTTTGTTCCCAGGATTGTGTGTGAGATGGGTAAAGCAGAGAAGAGTCAGTACACTGGGAATGTGCAGGTCTGTGTTGGTGTTGGAGAGTGCAGGCCGGAATTCATGGCAAAGTCATCAAAGTACTATTACTTTGTGGTAAGTTTGTTTTTATTACTTTTATATAAGCACGCACAGACCCCACCCTCAGAATTCACCTCACGCGTGTAAGATATGTGAGACATACAGTCACTGGCAGGTGCTAACGAGCAAAGACTGATCGTAAAAACATTTCTCTATCATGCTTTGTTCCTTCAGCTCTTACTCTGCACGCAATCAATCAGCAGCAGTCACACACAAGCACACGCTAAAATAAATTTGCAGTTGTTATCATTATGTCCTCATTTTATGCAGCAATATCATTTTTACTGCCATCCGTTAATGGGAATCTGCTGAGGTTTATTTCTCAACGAGCTCCCTGTGCAGGATTATATTATGATGGGTCTAGATGTCACGCAGTACGGCAGGCTGAAGATGAGATTATAAGAAGGCCAAATGGACTGGAGCAGGATATACTTCATGTCTATTGAACAGAGGACTACATCAGATCTTTAGTTTGACAGATTCCCACCGCAGTGCTGTGCAGCTACTGTGAATGTTATGAGTGCAGCTCTCCAGTTTTGACCCCAAGCGTGTAAGAATGGCAGAACAAAAATGTACAGCTCGGCGTATATTTCCCTGCTTTATATCATGGTTGATTTCACACAGTGATTGACCCTTGACTTCCAGATCCCAAGAATCATCAACTTAAAGCCCAGCCGAGGTCCAGTTTCTGGGGGAACCATCGTCAACATCACTGGTAGTCATCTGGATGCTGGAAGCAACGTGTCAGTCATGTTCAAGGACCAACCGTGCACTTATCTGAGGTCAGCGGTGAAGCAGGGCTGATAAAACCAGAAACACTTCAACGCTTAATTAAATTCAGTTAATCAAACTGTGGCCAGTTATGAGCTCATTTTTCTGAGGAAATGATACTGAAAAAACATACTGGAGATGAAGGGGTGCTGTGTAATTCTTTAATTATAGTATTTACTCCATTTAATCAAGACAAATTCTGTCTGTGTTGTATGTTTTTAGTGTATTGAACAGAATTAATAGGGAATCCTATAGTTGTCATCAACATTTAACACAGCTCAATGCGTAATTAATCTTCAATCATATAATTAATCATGTCTAGTTAAGCAACCGTTCAACTATCAAAAATTACATTATTGGTTTTTAACTCATTAATCTGTCAACAACAGTGATAAACAACTAATGGGATGGTTCCTGACAGAGAAAATTGAAGAATAAAATCCATAAGAGGAGACTCTAATCAGGATGATAAATGTTCTAATTTTTCATTGTTCTGTCATGACATTAGGAGAGGTGGTCAGTGGCTCACCTGCAGGACCCACGCGTCACTGCACGGCTACGGCAACGTTTCCGTGTCTGTGAGCATTGACAGGGCTCATCTCCAGAAAGACCTGCGCTTTGAGTATGTGGAGGATCCCACCATCACCAAGATCGAGCCAGAGTGGAGCATCTACAGGTAAGTAACAGAGCATTTACTCATCTATCAGAACCATACAATATTAAAAGAAACTCCAATTAAAAAGGTTTACTCATGTGTGGCTCCAAACTAAATAATTCAAAGGTTTCCATATGTCCAGATACTGAAATATCATCACCATCTGTCACAACCATCCGACTTGACCTTGTGACCTTGTCTCTCTGTTTCAGTGGTCATACGCCAGTGACAGTGACGGGAACTAACCTGGACATCATTCAGACTCCTCTCATCAGAGCCAAATATAACAACCATGAGACCCTCAATGTAAATAACTCCAGTTTCGTTTGTTCTTGCTGAGATGATGTGATGTTTAGTGCGTCCGAATCTGCAGCACTGGACAAAGAAAGCTACGTCAATAATAGTTAGGCGTGACTAAGAATTGGTCAATGTGCCGATTAATCATTTACTAACAATGTTAGAGTGAAAAAACACCCTAACGAACCTGCACCCCATTGGTAAAAGATTAGGTGGCACATACTTTCATGCGTGACTCTGGGTCGTGCTGCATTACTTTAATGTTTACTACATTTTATTTTACGTTACAAAAATATAACGATAAATGACTTCATTTTTACATAAAAAGTCTTATCGCTTTCTCAGACTTCATAATTAAATTAATGAATCTGATCATATTTCACTTTTTCCCGAGCAGGACTGTATGCCTCTGTGTCAGTTTTAGGTAAATGGGTCAAGAACAAAAACAGCAGGGTGATGACATCAGCAGATTGCAATTAAATTAATAGAGAATGATGTCATTTCTCTCTGTGACTTTGTAACAGACTTGAAAAAGACAGACTTTGGTCCTTATCAAGTTCTTTACCCTTTTAGAAGAGAAGAGATAAAGCTGTACAAGGCTCTCTGTGATCTGTGTGAAGGAGGGGGGAGGAACAAAAGGCAGCAATGCTATCTTCATGGTTCACTTGAGCATGATCTGGCACTACGTTAAGCATCTATGCCTGTGTCATTACCTACTGTACTCTTGCATTCTCAGTTCCAAAAAGTTCGCAAGTGGATGAAATATTATTGGTCACATTTTATTTCGACATTGTTACGCGATACGTGCCGCAACGCCCCCAAGACCTTGCAGGATTTGTTAAATTTGCTGTTCAAGGAGCCAATTACAGAGCTAGACAGTTGAGCTCCATGACAGGTTATTGAGAAAATGTGAAATGTGTGTGGAAAAAGATGGAAGTGTCTCTAAATGAGACCTTTATTGGCAGATGGTTTGTCAGCTCCCTGACAGATTGTGAGATATGAAGATTTTAGGCTTTAAAGTGCAAGTGGCCTATCTGAGGCTGAAAATCATGTAACATGTTAAATGGGAAGGCAAACCATAATATAAGAAGAGAGGAATATGCATAGGTTAAGTTAAAAATGGGTAAAGGATGTAAAAATGGAATAAAAGGGTGAAGGCGTCTTCCTGAAGGGTAATAAATCGTCATGTATCAAAGCCTGGTTGTAGCGAGAGTGCACCCACGCTTCAGCTGCACCTCATTTGGTCCATTTCTTTGAAGGATGCGTTCCAATATGTTGAACTTTACATAGCTGGAATGGAAACTGCACCAGTCTCAATTGAGTCTCTGGTGGGATTGAAAAATATAAGCCTGCTGTATAAGAGACAACTGAACAAAACCAGTATATGGAGAGCCATGCCATGAAATATGAACAATGTGGACTAATGTTTAGTTTATGATTTTGTCTTAGCTGTAGTTTCTGCTGCAGAAACCCAACAACACGAAGTCTCCTTTAGTTCGAGCATGAATTTATTTAACTCGAGAAGCATACGTCATTCATGAAGTCCCTCTTTTCTGTCTGTCTTCTTCCAGCTGTGTCAAGTGCTCAGCCCAACGTCCATGCTCTGCCAGGCCCCAGAGCTGCCCATCAGTCTGGCTCGGCAGCAGGAGGTGCTGGAGAAACCTGATGAGTTTGGCTTCAAACTGGACGACGTGCAATCCTTGATGGCCCTCAACAACTCCAACTTTATCTATTACCCAAACCCTGAGTTCGAGCTTCTCAGTGTGTCTGGAGTTCTGGAGCTCAAACCCGGATCTCCTATCATACTGAAGGTGGGGCACTTAAATCAGGGCTTAATGAATAATAATAATTGTAAATATGCGACGTCTTAATACTGTTTGCATAATGACCTGCAGGGGCGGAACTTTCTCCCTCCGATCAGCAGTGGAAACGGGAAGCTGAACTATACAGTTCTGATCGGTGAGAAGCCCTGCATGTTAACGGTGTCAGAAACCCAGCTGCTCTGTGAGTCACCCAACCTGACAGGGCGACACAAGGTTCTGGTGAGTGTTCCAGGGTGGGAGAGACAGAAGCATGTACTCACACAGGGGACACGGTACAGATAGACAGTCCTGTGCATTGACTGACAGACAGGTGAAGATTCCTTCTGTCGAGTTTTAGCCACCATCCACTACAGCTCTAATTCAATCAGCTGTGTGGTTGCTGTTACTGCCCACAGACAAAAGACAAACAAATTAGCCTCGAATCAGATGTATTAAGTCACGCTAAACTCAATAAAGATTCCGCTTGTGCTTTTTAGAGGGACCACTTAAAACCAAAAGCTTTATCGTGTTACCTCCTGAATCCAGCATCACTCCAAAAAGATGGGTTCATTACTCCAAAAAGGGAAACGCACAATTTTATTTAATTGTGAACAATTTGAGTTTGACTTGTTGTTATTGCCATAAGCTTTATAAAACAATTGAGTAATTAGTGCATTTATCAACATGCAGCTATTGTAACCCACCTCTGTCTTTCACCATCACAAGGCACGTGTGGGTGGCATTGAATTTTCTCCCGGAGTGGTCGACATCATGTCCGACAGCCCCCTCAGTAGCACTGCAATTATCAGCATCGCTGCGGCAGGCGCCATGCTCATCCTCGTCATTGTGGTGGTGCTCATTGCATATAAGCGTAAGTCCCGGGAGAGCGACCTGACCTTGAAGAGGCTGCAGATGCAGATGGACAACCTCGAGTCACGTGTGGCTCTGGAGTGCAAAGAGGGTGAGAGGTTGATGTGCATTTGGCAGAAATAGATTTTGGTTGTTTCCTGTGAGGAATCTGCTGTTTTTGTAAAGAAAATCATAAGTGATGCTACAAAATAACCATAGATCTACTTTATCCATCAGCTTTTGCAGAGCTTCAGACAGATATCCACGAGTTAACCAGTGATCTAGATGGTGCTGGAATCCCCTTCTTGGACTACAGGACCTACACCATGAGGGTCCTCTTTCCAGGAATTGAGGAACATCCAGTACTAAGAGATCTGGAGGTATGGTGGGATGTTTACGTGATGATTTTACTGCACAGCCTTTTTTAAATGCTGAAAATATGTAGTTATTCTTGAGTCTGCATAAATAATAGTTGAAAAGTAATTAGCTTTGAGCATTAGCCGAAAACAGAAAAAAGACTCCAAATTAATGTTGGTTGACAGTAGGTGGAAATGTCACCGGTGTTGTCTGGGAGCCTTCCGACAGCTGGAATCTCTGCTTTCAAAAACAAACAAGGCAGTCCTCAGATCAGGAGCGCCGTCTCTATGCCTGAAAAGACAACAGATGCTGCCATTTTCTCTTTGCACCTCAAAAACAAATTAAAAGTCAACCAGAGAGAGAAAAGCAAATGAAAAAAAAATGAAGTCATTTATCCCCAGTGGTGACATTGACAGACAGCCGTAATTGAGCAGGTCGTCTTGTTCCATTAAGAGAATGATGGACCCCATTTCATTGCCCTCAAGGTTGGCCACTCTATCCCTGATGAGAATTTCCCACTAATAAGCAGTATTAATTATGCTTTAATTGGTATAAGTGTTGAACTGTATGAGGAGTATAAAGTGGAAGAGGAGGCTGATGAAAAAGGCAGCCGGCCTGTCTTAAGAAGATGATAACCGCTTAATTGTTATTGATGTGTCAAATTTGTGACTGTGGCTGTAGGTATTTTGAAATAGCAGAGGAGGGATGTGTGGGTTTTCTGAAACACTGGAAAGTTCTCTGCTTGGTAATGAAATTACAGGCAGTCGCGTTGCTTTATAAAAGCCAAAGTTGACGTTTTATTTGTTCTTGGCAGTCAGAATCGCTTCCCTTCGCAGCAGAAATTTACTTTACTTTGGTTTAGCTTGATTTCATGCATTTTATCATTTTATTGCTTAAAGAAAAACACTATTTCTATCAGAACTTTCCAAGACTTTTTTTAACTGGGTCTACAACCGATAGTTTAATAATTTTCACTTTCACAAAAAAAAGTCAAATCCCGACGTGCGAGCGATCTGAAACGCTGCACACGTCTCGTCAGGTGGTATGAAATTAGACTAGCGACTTAACAGCTCCCAGCAGATCGACGTGGATTCCTTCAGGATAGGTAAAAAGAATGAACATATGCTGCTTGACAGCTGCATCGGGCACAAAGAGATTCCGTCTCGTCACAAGTGCTCTTGACAGATAAAAACAGTAATCTCAATAGATGCTATTTATGGGAGAAAATGGAGGAATCATGCAGCAAGTGACTGGCGTAAATGGTGCCGGGACAATCTGGGCTCAGATGAGAGGAATTCTCATGGCTGCATTAGTGTGGAACACGGCACCATCAAAGTAATACGCATTCCCTCTCGGGGCAGAGTATTTTCCTGTCTTTTTTCCCCTTAAACGTCTGACTAAATATAACTAAGCTGAAGGATCTTATACTTTTCATCTGCGCTGATTCCAGTGTCTTTAAATCCGAGCATATATTTGTTTGGATTCCTCCGTATTGTTTTTCAGCTGTTCCTCTTTCCTCACAGGTCCCAGGTTATCGCCAGGAGCAGGTCGAGAAGGGGCTGAAGCTCTTCGGCCAGCTCATTAACAACAAGGTGTACCTGCTGTGTTTTATCCGAACTCTGGAGGCCCAGCGGAGCTTCTCCATGAGAGACCGTGGCAACGTGGCCTCACTCATCATGACGGTGCTGCAGAGCAAGTTGGAGTATGCCACCGATGTCCTGAAGCACCTGCTGTCTGACCTCATAGATCGCAACCTTGAGAGCAAGAACCACCCCAAGCTGCTGCTACGCAGGTGAAAAGCATTTAAGAGGGCATTTTAAATGAAGTTTGTTTCAGAATATATCAACCTTTTATGCCAAAGAGGGCAGAATTTCAATTTCAATTGTTTTTGTGACCTTGGGTTTTTGGCTGTGTCTCAGAGCAGTACCAGAGTGAATTGCCAAGCGCATCATTAGTGAAGTAATTATGATTCATTATCAGAGAATCCAATTTCAAAATGCAAAGGAAGGGACAAAAACATTCATTCATGCAAAGGAAACGCGTGATTGTGAGCGCTCACACTGTATCACAGTCACAATCCTCCCTGCAATTTGCTGTCAGCCTTAATGGCAGACCCTTGAACGCTGCGCTATATGTGGCTCTGATTCCTGCCTGTGGTGTTTGCTTAATATGATTATTGCTACTCGAGTAAACAGGCTCCCTTACAGCCGTCGTGGTGCTTATATTCATCTTTATACATACAGTATATGCACACAGTAGTTCACATTTTTTTGCCTTAAGGTTGTCAAACCCCTCAAATGATTTGATAGGCAAGACAAGTTAATTTGCCTGCCTAATTACGACTATTCTGCTTATTCTTATTCTGCCTTTGGCTAAAGGCTCCTAAAGACATACAAATACGACAAATGTACATTTGAGGCGGACAGAACGGAGGTTGTCTGTGCTATCTACACAAAAGCAGGCACATTTCTCTTCCAAGAGGCTGCTCTGGCTCTGCTTGGTGATGCAGAGAGATTGTTTTCTAAGGAGGTGTGGTGAGACACAGCCAGAGCTCACAGACAGAGTGGCGGCCATTAAACAATCAAGTTTATATCTTCTGGCAGAAAATACAGGGTAAGAGGTTGTTTGCAGCAGAGAGGAGAAGAGAATAAGACAGTCGAATCAAGATAACCACCGAGGCATGACGGAACGATGCGAGATCAGTTTATTGATCAGCAGCATGCTGAATGTGCCGTATTCAGGTGTTGCTGATACATGTCAACACACTTTCACAGGTTTCTTTCCACCTCTCTTCGTCCCTCCTTCCTAGCCGCTGACAAAGAGGGAAGCAAAATGTGGAGAACGCGCCAAAGGGAGGAGAGATAGCACATGTTTACAACAGAACGAACGCCTGGGTGATTGCCCGTTTGTCAAACACAGATTGTGATGACCGCTGATCAGACCGTCTTCAGCTCATTCTTTCTCCTTGGATGCGCTCATTAGTCCTTCAGCATCTCAACATGGATTTCCGATGTGATGAGCGAGCTATGCCGCCCCACGGTGTGGGTTGAGCGGCGTGTCCTTGGATAGGGCTGAAAATAGCCCAGATACAGACATAGGGCTAAAGTGATGAAGCTTTTTATTGTCTTGGAAGGACAGCACCCCTACCTCTTTTCCCTTTATCTTTGTCCTTTTTTTCCTTATTTGTGTTATTCGCTCACACTCCACTAGTTTTTCTACAGGTCTCTCTTTTTTTTTAAAGCGACACCATCATGTATCTTCTCTCAATCTATATTCCCAGCTTCTCTTCGCTCATCCCGCTTCCTTGATTGCTAAATCAATCCTTAAAGTGTGTGAGCAGGGTGTCGCTGGCACAGCATCAGAGCATGGCTACCCATTGCCTCCTCTTCCAAGAAACGTGCGCGCGTACGTGTATGTCCGTCTTTTTTCGTCTCACTCTGCACAAACACACATCCTTCCATCTGTCCCATCTCAACCTGTGCTGAAGCACAGCCACCAGGCAAGCTAACTGTCAAGAGACTTCCAGAACCATCTGTCGCAATCTCCTCCTTTAACTCCACTCTCACACCACTATCCCTTTTCCCATCATGCAGAGTTCAGCAACTTTTTTTTAGCTTTGATTGCAGTCGATGGATCAGAAAATAGAACTCGGCGTGTTTGCATGCTAATCACAACAGCCTGGTCTTTTTAAATAAGATCAGTTTGACAAATAAACTGGTTTGCAGTTCTGCAGGAGGTAACCGGTGTCTAAAGATGGCTGCCGCAGATACAGCTCTGTGGCACCGACTTTAAAATATGCAATAAACGTGCGATAAAACACATGTTCCATCAATCCATTGTCGGTAATCATGGGATTCAGCACTGCCCGTTCCACTGTGTGCTACATCATCCTCGTCTCCCTCTGGCCATTTCTAACTAACCACCAACAGGCAAATCTGACCGTGACAACACGCTGCGACACATTTCACAATGTTGACCCACAGTCGTTAGCTGCAGCTCAGCAGACTTTGAGAAGAGTACGGTACTTGTAAGTTAGAGCCTGACGCACGGAGCCCATTTTTATCCCCGTTCCCCGTAGAGTGCGCTGTGATCAAGAATGAGCATAAGCAAACTGGCGGTGTCGTGCCAAGACTTCTTATTACTGCTGGGCTGGCACCCACCACCAAAGGCAGACACACACAGAGTCAACACTCGCTGGCACAGGTGATCATTTTGGAATATATACGCAGTGGGATTAATTTGTGCTTTTTGTATGCTATCCTTAAAAGGGGCACACTTGTCCACTCACACAGGCACACACAAACATTGTTGGATCTAATGAAAAGGGAAAGAAAGAAGGGAAAAAGCAAGGGAAGACCAAGCCAAGGCATTTGTTCTCATTCTTTTATTTCCCTTTGCTTTCTCACTTCCTTCCGTGTTCTCCTCCTCCTTTTTTCAGTCCGCCTTTCATCTGTTTGATAGATGGGCTACATTTGTAGCCATCGAGAGGGATTTGGAAGTGTGTGTGATTACAGGATCCAGAATGGGCACAGCCAGCGGGAGGGGGGGGCGGCTACTGCAAAGACACATGAAAGCGAAGATGAAACGTGACCCTGTTGACCCTGGGATCTGTGGATGGAAGGAGGGCGGGAGGGGCGGCAAAATGAAAGCGTGGGCACAGCGAGAGGCAGGAAGTTAATCCCCCAAGGTGTTGTGCCAGTGTTGGCAGGGGGTACCAAGCTGACCCTCTAGCACAGTGGACACCATGTCCCCCCTCATTCCTCAGTGTGGTGCTTCTTAAATAGGCTGTGTACAAGGGTGGGAGGGCTGCAGATGGCAAAGAAAATAAGGGCCAAAATCTGCCCGCACACAATGGGCCCTAATCCTAAAATATTGATGCTTGCCGTAGTTTCTCGTCGAAGATGGGAGGGAGGGGTCTGAATTTAAGGTGTTCTGACAGATTAGCCACACACCCCCGCTGCTGGTCAAGACGGTCACTGTCAAAAGATATCTGATCCTCGCCTCTGCTTTTTTCCCTCGTCACCGCTGTTGTTATTGTGTATGCATATTAGCCATTCACATGGGATCAATCACACCGTTGGCCCTGGTCAACACACATCCGTGCACACACACACACACACACACACACACACACACACACCACTTTACCACACCAGTGGAGCATGGCTGCCAGACGGAGAAAAAGGGAGACGTATTCATTCACGTTTTATTGTACGCAGATCGGGTGTTAGTCCACTGAATAGGCGAGGGAGTGCTTGATAATGAGGCCAGTGTTATTACAGCGCCGCTCCAGACCCTAACGACATCAATCCACCGGGATCAAATAAAGGCTTTTAATTGCTTTGCCTCATATTAAACTCCCCGCCACCATAGATGAGCTGCCCTTGGCATGCCTGAGCATTAAAGCCATCATATTGCATGAGCAAAAGCTCCTTCTCAATTGTCTTGCGACCATATTTGTAGAAGGAAGGCTTCTTCAATACGCCCAGACATAATGTTTAGCAGAGTATTCCATGATCTTTGCAATATTTATGTTGGTAATATGAGCACTGGGATCACATGTTCATTATGTTCTTTGTGTGTGTTTGCAGGACAGAGTCTGTCGCTGAGAAAATGCTGACAAACTGGTTCACATTCCTCCTCTACAAATTTCTGAAGGTAACAGTTTTGTTTCCATTCATGCTAAACATTATTAATGTACTTGTAACTGTTTTTTTGATTCAGACTTAAGTTCATGATATGTAAGGCATATAAAAGGCATGTTTTTTAGTTTAATTATTTATATCTCTTTTAACTCACACTGAATACGTAATTTTCATCAATATGTGTATATATATATGTAGGTAATCACATTTCTTATTTGGGGGAATAAAAGCTGGATACCTGCAACCTGTGAAAAGTCTATAAAATGCCTTTCCAAAAGCAATATTTCAGAGATATCCTCACTGTCTGACCTGAGTGAACTCTGCTGACATTATGGTGCAGAAATGGCTTCACTCTTCTTCTCCCCCTCTCCAATCCTCTTTACAGGAGTGTGCAGGTGAACCACTCTTTTCCCTCTTCTGTGCTATCAAGCAGCAGATGGAAAAAGGCCCCATTGACTCCATCACGGGAGAGGCGCGCTACTCACTCAGCGAGGACAAGCTCATCAGGCAACAGATTGACTACAAGACACTGGTAAGCGGGATCATCTGTATGGGCCCAAGTGCTGGTGGAGGGCACTGAATATGATTTAGGAGACAAAGGGAAAAAAGGGTCAGTATGGGTCGCCGGTCATGAGACAAGTTACGGCACTTTTAGGTTGTCATTGTCACGCTTGACATGTGGAGGGCACGGGAGGCACTTCCTGGTCAGACTGTCACTGTCAAGGAAGATATACATGCACATTTGTCTGCACAATGCAGAAACCGTCTTCGATGATTTTATTTATATATATATATATATATATATATATGTGTGTGTGTGTGTGTGTGTGTGTGTGTGTGTGTGTAGACTACTTATACTTTAATTTAGCTTGATGGCAAGTTGTTACTATTTAAAATCCTTATGGATAGTTTTATTACATAGTCACAAGACAACCTGCTGCCTTATTTGTAATGTGTATTTGTAATTATCTTCCAATTATAGCAGTTTTATCTGGCACCTTGAGGCGGTACTGACAGGGCTGATAAACATCCGAGTGTTATAATTAGCTGGTTTACTGCTCATCAATTCAGCTAACATATTGTGTGTATTTTGAGGCTGTGAGGAAAGAGCCGTTACCCCGATGAATCTGAACAATGCTGTTGCCAACCCTTCAGCAAACACAAAAGGATTTCAGTTCCACTGAGTCCGTGGTGCAGTCATCATTGACATGAAAACTGACCAGACGCTGTCAATAGTTCACAATATGTGCAGAGGATGTAAGACAGAATGCTCCTCTTATTGGTTACCCATAAAAAGACTCAACAGGGCTATTATGGTGACTGACCTCCCACCCCACCCCACCCCCTCACCCCGGTGTATATTTCTGTTACAGGTGGTTAACTGTATCCACCCAGAGAACGAGAAAAGCCCGGAGATCCAGGTGAAGGTCCTCAACTGTGACACCATCAGCCAAGTGAAGGAGAAAATCTTGGACGCCATCTACAAGAACGTTCCTCACTCCCACCGCCTGAAGGCCTCCGACATGGATCTGGGTAAAAAAAAATTCACACGCGCGCTCCAAGCAAAATAAGCAAGAACATTTTTAATGTTTGGTAGTTTGTCAGTTACATTTCAGACACGAGCGGCGTTGAGCCCTCAGGTCCCTGTGCTGTCTATTAGCAGCTCTGTTCATGCTAGACTCCCATCTCTGGAGCACCCATTGATTATTTTTTTCCCCGATCCCTGATCAAATGTAGCAAAACCAGAGAAGCTTTTCGGGCAAACCCCGAAAGAGGCCGGTTCTTTCCTGCCTCGGTCTGTGATCGGTCTCTCCCCCTCCTTAAGCTTGGATCATTCTTTATGACGCATCTGCGTCAGATGATTGATCTGATGTTTGTTTGGTGATTTATTTATTTTTTATATCTGGTTATTTGAGAGGTTTTTCCTCAGGATTGTGTGTCTTCCTGTAAGAGAACGGTTGTCTCGGTAAGACTGCACCCACAAACACGAGCACAACAGCACGATCCAAGATGGTTTATTTGTTCGTGCATAATGAGCTGCCTCCCCGCCACCCATCATGCTTTTATGGTCTTATATTGCCAGATAGATTTTTGAACCCCCTCCTCGTGTGTTCATAAGCATATTTATGACCAACCCCTGATCCATGATGGGCTGAGTGCCTGCTGTGGGGAATCCGCCCGTGTGATCCCTAAGCGAATAGATTGGTTTAGCCTTTTGACAACATTCTTGGATAAAATTGTTTTGTGCCCCCCTTTGGGTGGGATGCGTTCTTCTATTATTGTTCATCGCATGAGGGAATAGGAAATTGGGAGTTAGTCGGCCCTTCAGTCTGTGTCTCTGTGATTATGAGATTGAATAAATGCAAGCTCACCAGAGAGCACATGGAAGTACTTCAGGCAGTGCAGGCGGGCAGGAATTTTGCAGGTTTGGTTTTTTGCTCTAGCTGCGTCTTCATTTTAAACTTTGTCTGTGCACCCAGGGAAGTATCAGAGGTCATCATGACACAGACACAAGGTGCACATTTATAATATCTGATACAGATAATGGGATTGTGACAGGCCTCTCCTCGGGAGGATTGGCCATCATTATTTAGTTTGTTTGTATTATTTCTATTCCGATGCAATCTGCGATCGCCTGCAGGGTTTCAGGAAAGATGGAAGTGAACAAAGAAGATTTTCTGTGTGTCATGTTCTGTGTTGCAAATTTGTGTCAGGAATCTCTGAGGAGAACGTTCACCTTCAGCCTTTCTCTTCAACATTCCCCAAAAGAGTTTCTCTTTGACTGTCTAAAATGTACTTTTTTTTCTGGCAGAGACCACTGTGGGCTTTTTTTACATTTTTTTAATCTCCATTTGTTTGCTCAGCCTTATCTGGAGACCAACTCTCATTTGCATCTTTATAGGAAGATGCACTGTATGGAGATAATCTTTATTTCCTGCAGATTTTTTCAAATACAATTCTGGTGGGTCCTCCAAAGACAGGCCTCATCATGCACTGCTGTGATTGCTGCTTTGTTTTCCTGTTTGTGATCGGAATGGGAGATGACAGTGGCTGATGCATGTGGGAAGCACAGCTAGGAGGCACAGACGCAATAACATATTCATAAAGCCCATGGAGCCAACAAAAAGAGAGAAGGAATCATGTGTTTCCCTCCAAGATGGCTTTTCTTTTTCCACTTATGATAATGGTGCCGCACCATTATGGCACATTTCAAAGCTTTTTGGCTTCTTATGTGCTGAGGTTGCACAGCTGCAGAAGATCTGGGGTGGTGTAAATTTAGAAACGCAGATGTAAATTCACTGTAATGCGTCAATCACGTCTCAATGAGGTGACACTTTTTTCTTTAAAGCAATCACTTTATACAGATTTTATATCTGTAATGTGCTATTTTATCACGGCCTTTCATTTTTTTTATGACACTGTAATATAATGGATTTAATTAAAATAAAATATAGCAGCCGGCTGGTGTCTGGCCGTCAATACGAGCAGTTCTTCCAGTCTGTTCTTGTCACCCGTGAGGTTAACCGAGGAGTATTACATTAATTGCACGGACGTCCTTTCTTGATTGCAGAGTGGCGCCAGGGTCGAGGACAGCGCATGATCCTGCAGGACGAGGACATCACCACAAAGATCGAAGCAGACTGGAAGAGACTTAACATGTTGTCCCATTATCAGGTACAACCATATAAATCTCAATTTTAAAAAGTCTCCTTTGACCCAAAAAGCAAAGCACCACAATGAATCAAGAATGTGTTTGAATGAGTTATGGGAAATGTCCAAAAGCCCTCTGATCCACTACAGAAAACCAGATTGCACCACAAACACATTTAGACTTGACTCGAAGGGATCTGCAATTCCATACTAACCCTTTCTACTTTATTTTTGGTAACCCAATTTCCCTCAGATGTGGTGGTTTGATATAAAAATGATAAATGCGTAACCCACTTTGTTGACGATCTTGTTTCGCCACTAATCAAATCAATTGATCCGCATCATTGATTGATGCCAACCCAAATGTGCTGCCAAATATGGCTGCGGGATGTCCTCCAGATATATATATGAATATTATCTGTCCAGTTAGGAGCTAACATGAGGAGCCAGACGTGCTCAATTGCATCACGTGCTCTGCTAAAAAACAATCAAGTAAATACGTCATAAAGTCATCCACCCACTCTGTCTTTAGTTACCACGTGACAGTTTGTGTTACAAACCCAATAAAAACTTCTATTTCTTTTCTAGGAACACAAAAAAATCTCTTCAATCTGGTATTTGGGATATCTGATGTTTTTGTCTCTGTATTGAGAGACCTTTGTTTGTGGCTCCCCTCTTTCAGGAAAGCCGGCTCTGCCTTCAGCCTCCCTGCAAATGTTATTGCCCCAAATGCCACCCCTCCTTTTCATTATGTCCCATTGTGCTTTGCTCATTTTATATCCCTCCGACATGTTAAGAGCAGTGATCAGGGACCACACTTAAGGGTGTTGAGAGTTGGGGGGGCGTCACACAAAGGAATAGCACGATCTGCCCTGTGGGCCTCCTGCTTACAATAATATAAACATATTATGCAAAAGGAGCAGATTGAGTGACTGGGTGAAATAATGATACAATCTTAATAAAGCTCCACCACACACTCGCTCCCTCTCAAACACACACGCACATGCAAAAAGGCCCCTGGATCTGAAGCCCCTTTCTATCCACCCACACTGTGATAGAGATCGCTTCAATTAACCCTGCCTTACCCTACAGCACAAGTAGCCAGATTATGCAGAAAAGTTTTTTTTTTCTCTGTGTGTGTGTGTGTGTGCATGGTAGAGAGAGAGCGTGTATTGTGTTAATTGAATCTTGTTGAACGTGGAGGCAAGGCTGACTTCCTTCATTTCTTCATGCTTTTATTCACACATTTTAGATGGAGAGCAATACAGATAAAAAGCGTGTGAGATTCCTCAAACACACACACACACACACCCCTACACCTACTCAACCCTGGAGGAAGGATATTATTGAATCGAGACTGTGGGATATCTCCTCTCATGCAGAACCCTCCTACTTGTCAATTATCATATGCATGTGTGGGCTTAATGGAGCGCACAAGGGTTATAAGATATTGTGTTGATCTACATGAAAGTAGAGTAAATGGAGGAGAGCATCAAAAATGACAGACCCGGCAATCTGCAGGGTTTTGATTGGTTGTGTTAGAAATTTGCACACATCTAAATAAATTTAGTCCAATGGCCTGTGTTCCCGAGGCTCATTTAAATAAAAATTGCGTGTCTGTGCTTTCAGGTGCCGGATAATGCAGTGATGGCTCTGGTTCCGAAACAAGTCACGGCTTACAATTCAGTGAACAACTCAACCGTGTCTCGAACTTCAGCAAGTAAATACGGTGAGCGGCTGATTCTACGGCAGGTCAAAGCCGTTTTGTTGCTTTCACGACCCATGATTTTACAGATGTGTGTAAAAAGGGGAAAGTAGAATATCTGGTGATGTGGTTTCACAGGACACGGCAACTTTGCCATAATTTAGAGCGCTGGCAAGGATTTGAATTTTAAAAACGGACAACATGGACTTTTTCTCCTTCTTCTGTTGGGCCTCTCGAGACAAAAGGTCCGTCTGCTCTCTGTCTCCTTGAACCTGAGAAACCATCACGGTTGCCGCTGATCAAAGGACTCGCGTCAACGGCCACAAACACTTCAGACGCATCAAACGGGACGCCACGTTATTAGGCTCGCCTCATCTCCATGCGGTCGCGCCTCACCATCTCCGCTTCCAAATTAGACAAGATAGGACAAGGTGCAGTGGAAAATGGAGGAAGAATGGCAAGAATATCGCCTCCGTACAATTTCTTTAAGGGATTGACATCAAACACAAGTGTGAGCACCCGGCCGGGCACTCGAATGACTTTGAACTCTTTCTGAACAGGATTGACCAAAAGTGGAGGAAAAGAAGGAACAAAACAGGAATGGAATCCAAAAGATTAGGAAAAAACACTGATATCATGAGTCAACGCCATGAAAGGAAAAACCTCGGGACTTTGATGTGATGTTTTCAGAAACTGGGGAAAATAACACCTCCTCTGTCTGATGCTGGATCAGAATAGAATCGAGCCTCCAGCGTATCCATGACTCCCAGAATAAATAACATTCCAACGTCATAATTGTTATTACATTCCAGTCCCTCTTGCTCTGCAGCTAATATCTCCAACCCGCTTTTACTTTCTTCTCCTGCTTCTCTGAGCAAATTGATTTTTGTCGCCGATTTTTGATTTCTGCTCCTCTTTTTAAAGCGTGATCAATTTTTTTCACACTGTGTAAACATTCACTGAGCCGTGTGTTTGGAAATGTCATCACCACTCTGGCCATTGGGTGGGCCATACATATTTCATCTCCCCTGACACCTGTTCGATTTTGTGTCAGCCGCCGATGCCGCGTCTCCTCCGCAGGACAAGAAAGCATAAAAAATTAAGCATGCGCACTTTTTTAAAGTTTCATATCTCAGCTCGCAGAGCTGCAAATTAGAAACCGCCGAAAGCTTCCACAATACCGCAAACACTTTGACTTTCTCTAACATTTGAGAGAAAAGTTGTTTATTATTTTTCCATTTGTTCTTCCGAAGCCGTTTCTCAGTGGTGTTTTTTCAGCATGTGGCAGAGATTAAATCCTCGTGATGTGCGGCGCCTCAATCTGTGATAAATCAATGTTTGGACGTTTTCTGGCGATGTCGTTTCAAGTATTTTGTGAACTAACTCTGCCCACAGAGAACATGATCAAATACTCCGGAAGCCCAGACAGCCTTCGCTCTCGCACCCCCATGATCACTCCTGACCTGGAGAGCGGCGTCAAGGTTTGGCACCTGGTGAAGAACCACGAACACGGAGACCAAAAGGAGGGCGACCGCGGCAGCAAGATGGTCTCAGAGATCTACCTGACACGACTTCTGGCTACCAAGGTGGGCCCTCTGTTTGCTTTTCTTTTATAAGGAAATACCCATTTAATCCCTGATTACTCAGTGGGCCTGGAGTCATCCTGGTGACCTCACTTATGGTAATTGTATTTCAAGGGAATTTATTATTCAAGAGAAAACAATTTGTTCTGTACATTTCTTTTCTTATCTGAAGATCTCGTGGCCTCACCCTCACCCCTCAATATTCATATTTACTTTCCATGAGTCATTGCAGTGGAAATGATTATTCAGATGTATTCATCTATTCCCTCAGGTAGGAAAGGGAAAATAGATATTTCTGGTTTTTTCTTCTCCATTGTATTTGCAGCATGGCAGCAAATCAAAAAGGCCAACAAAAAAGATCCACACAGCTAGATGTTTCCGTATATTACAGAAAATGTACAGAGACGGCAACAGAAGGATTCTGTGTGACTGCCTTTCTCCCTGAAAGAGACTTTAATTAGCTGGATGTAAGGACATCAGCCATTGTGGAAGATCTGTCATTTTATTGTGAGACTGGCCGTGAGATGCAGGAGAGAGCTTTCAGGGAGGTAAAAGCAAAACAGAACATTGATGCTCCGAGCCGGAGCGCTCATCCTCTGTCCACTTTTTTGAACAGTTTACATAGGGAAGATCAACTGTGTTCTGTGTATGTATTGTAAACACACATTGCAAGCGCGCTAATACAGTGTGCTGTACACAGTCAACATATCAGGCAAACAGGACTTTGGACGGAACCAGGGGAAATAAATTGCTCCTAGGTGCTATAATGATGAGACCATATAGGGAAAGTCAGAATATCACACACACCACCCTATATTAATGTCATCAAGTGTGTGTGCACAAAAGCTATAGCAGGACGTGGGAGGGAAGGATGGATCGGTCGTGTCGACATAACTTACTCGATAGCCTCCCTCCCACCTCCATCTAAGTCAGCAAGGCCTATTTCCCCGCCATTATGGCATTCTGGGGAGCAGAACGGTGGCTTCCCTTTGCAGACAGCACGCCGTCTTTCCAGATGAATTGTTTTTTATCAAATTACTAGTTTATCTTGGCCGGCCATCTCTCTCTGTGAGAAATGATTAGGCAGACAGGAAGTGCAATTGACTGCATTTGGCTCTCACCTTGGCCATAAATACCTCTCCCTGGCAACGCCACTGACGTCTCTCATATTAGCTCCATCAGTGTCACAATGACCGAGTGTGGGCACCAAGTGCACGTTGAGGAGCAACACAAGTGTGCTCCTTTTTATTTTCATCCCGACATTTCTCTTTTGGGGCGCCATGATTATTGTTTGCCTTCCGTTTTTCGGCGTCAAAACAACCAGGTGACAGACAACCAGTGTGTTTGCAGAGTGACGTAATGACAGGTTAAATTCGCACCAGTCGACACTGGTGTGAATGAGTTCCCCTCGAGGGTAGCAAACATGTGACGTGGCAGTCTTGGCACTTGCATACGGTGACATACAGCAGACACACGTATGTGCGTGCATGCGAGACCGTGCAGGCTGCCGCTTTGAAGGCTTGAGAAAGAGATTCCATCTTCATAGGAAAATGATAAGCTGTCAGGAATGTGGGCCACATTAGAATTATAGCCGTGATTGTCAGACTAACAGGATTCTCTCTTGCCGCTCTCTGCTACTTCTCTTGACTCTGTCATTCGGTCACCCGCTCCAACCCAAATTGGATTTTTATTTGCTGGTGCCTGTACACACCTCATCTGCCGCTCTCAATGGCCTCTTCCACTGATAGGAAACCTCTGTCGTTTCATTTCCATCTCTCACTCTAGCCTTTTCTCATGCATCCTACCAGCTTATTCTTTACAAGAGGATTAAATTCGCTCGCTCTCTGTCTTTCCCATTTTCTCCTCCTCTTTCTCAAAGTTGCCAACATTAAATCAAATTAGGGTCAATGGTGCAGTGTGGGAGTTAATCCGGGAACACAAAGAAGCTTAGGAGATGTGCCTCCTGTTCCCAGATATTATTAAAAGTCAGCTGTGAAATAACAATTTCCTCCATCAAAGCTTAAGACATATTTATGGGTCAAGTCATATAAAAATAATCATATAAAAGCAACACTATCAGAGAGGCTACGTGCACGATTCAAACTTACACAGGTCACAACTAGAAATCTTCACTCTTTATTTTTCTTTTGTGGGCTTGAGTTCAGTATATGTCTTTCCATATTCAGTAAAAGCCCAATGGTTAATCTCTCTCTTTAAAGCGATCCATTTTTGATCTTGCCACCCTCAGGGCACGTTGCAGAAGTTTGTGGACGATCTGTTTGAGACCATCTTCAGCACAGCCCACCGAGGCAGCGCCCTGCCACTGGCCATCAAATACATGTTTGACTTCTTGGACGAGCAGGCCGACAAACACAACATACACGACCCCCACGTCCGACACACGTGGAAGAGCAACTGGTGAGTCAGACGTCTGAAATGTGCATAAAACCAGAATTGGGCGGTTTTGATGCCTCTCTCAATTCTTTAGGGATGCAGAATCTATTTTGTTGTTTGAGCCACCCACAACTGTGACCTTTGTTTCATTTAAGCCACTGCAGATATCGTCAGTACATTTTGGCACGTTTCACATGGCAGCGCTGTGCCGGTGCCAAGCTTCACCACACGCCTCTTCCCCTCCTAATATCCATTAACCACAGGGGCACATAATCTTCATTAAAACCAACCACAAGGGGCTAATCCAATTGGCTGCCAAGACTCTATTATCGGGGATAACTGGGCCAAAACATGCCTGCCACTTTGGAAATCTCCATAGTAACAAATGCACACTCCCAGGTGGAGAAGTTGCACCACTGTATTAATATCTGCTGATTAATTTAGGCCACTCTGACCTCAGCGAACTCACCCTCGGAGGCCGGTAAAACTTAAATAAGCAACAGTAGACCAAATATGTTGAGAAGCAGAGTAGAGGGGGGGAAGAAAGGGAAGTAAAGTCAGCGGGAGTTAAACAAACCCTAATATCTCATTAGCCTCTCGGCCTCTCCCAAGATCCCAACATGCATCACTCAGCCCAAGGCCAAAAACCTTAGAGGGGAAGGGAAAAATGATGATGATTAAAAAAAAAAATAGGAAGGGATTATTTATTTTGTACAATGTCCCCAAAATTTTCTCCTTTTCATTTGAATTATTGGTCCATTTGCAGCATGTTAAGTGTACATCCCCCCCTCCCCCGGAGCATTGGGAGGTTTCGCTGTTAGATTTGCCCTCAGAATGGGCTCAAAATAAAGGGTTCTGATTGAATAGCAATCACACCCGCGATCACACACAGGTTGGTGCTTATGTCAGATTTGCTTTGTGGCACCATGTGGGTGTTCTTTGGGCCTCCCCATGTCCCATCAAACTAAGGCTCGTCATCATACTTATCTAACCAGAGCCTCTACACATCACTGTTACCCCCTCAGGACTTTCTATGCTCGCACGTTTATAGGCTGGTTTAATTCCTCGAGGTTATCAAAAATCTTTAAACTAATCCCCAATTTTTGCGCTCAGATTCTGACAGCTCAGCATGAGTTAATGGCAAATTCTGAGCCTCATCCGTGTTCCATGCCAAAGATCATAATTGGATATTCCGGTTACTGCAAAAATACTACGGGATGACACCGTTTTCGTTTCTCATACGGACTCAAATAATACACATCTCAATGCACAGGGCAGCTGGGGCAGGCTTTCAGCAATTGGGATGGGGGGGGGGTGCATTAATATCCCTTTGATCCTCCATCTGATCTAATCCCACCAGATTCCTTGTTTAGTTCTGTGGTTGGTTTTACTTTTATAAATGCTTAGTGGAGGTTTAAATGATTATATTTTAGACACTCCCATCCACCTGCCACCCAGAAATGTTAGGGAGATATATAGACATTGCAGTGATTTTGATTTGCAGAGTAGGACAGTACATCCAGCCCAGCAAACAGTTCCAGAAAAGTAATTTTCATGTTTTTAATGCCACTTGAGCTCCTAAACTGCACCACAGATAAAACAGCCATGTATCTATTCAGTTTCACCCAAACGAGGACAGCAAATAAACAGACTTGTACATTTTTATTATTCTGGGCAGGCTTACTTGCACAAATAGAGTAATATGAACTGTGTTGCTGTACATCCCACAGTGAGCACCCCAGGACACTGCTGGAAAAAATGAGAAGCAGACACAACCTGGCTTTAAAGATAAAGGTTTTATTGAATTGAGCACACACATCAGAAACAGCCGGGTCTGTGTACCAGCTCTGCAATGACAATGAACCTGCTCCCCCTCCTGCGCCTGAGTCTCCTACTTCAGAGCAGAAAATATAAAAAAAATTAGCAGTTCAGCTGGCCTGTTCAGTTATTTATACTCTGATTCTGTGTCAAGGGAGCTTTAGAATCAATGCAAAACAGATCCAAAATCTAATGGGATTGGGTATATTATGTAGAGTCCAATGTCCTGTACAGGAATTGTCATTAAACCTGCAGAATAATGTCCATTTATTTAAAGGAAGTGTAAGTAAAATCCATCTATAAAGTTTATCAGCAGAAATTGATAGTTTCTCTCCTCCCTCTCTGCAGCCTACCTCTGCGGTTCTGGGTGAATGTGATCAAGAACCCTCAGTTTGTCTTTGACATATACAAGAGCAGCATCACGGACGCCTGTCTCTCTGTGGTGGCTCAGACCTTCATGGACTCCTGCTCCACCTCAGAACACCGCCTTGGGAAAGACTCACCCTCCAACAAGCTGCTTTATGCCAAGGACATCCCCAGTTACAAGAGCTGGGTGGAGAGGTGAGCTGTTGATAAGGATGGCTGAGAATGAGCGTGTGTGCTAGCAAAAACACAGAACAGCCATGTTTTATTCATGGGTAGCACTGGTCTATGGGCCGTGAAACAATCCAAATTAACTCCGCTTTAGATCAGTGAGACAGGGGAGGCAGTGAGATGAATGTACAGCTTTAAGAGCCTGTGTTTGCAGTGTAAGAAATATGTCAGGATGACCTGTTGACTCCAACATTGATATATTTTGATGACATCAGGAAATTCACTATCACTCCATGTAGTGAATGTTTAATGAAGCCAACAGTTCAGTGATTGGTGATATTCACAATTGAAAGCCTGAAGCTTATGACAGAACAAGAGTTAGGAAGTAGTGCAGCTGTCTTCTGCTGTTCAGCCATGACAAAAGGTCTTGAGAAGTGCAATGAAACTCGGACACAACAAATTTATTCATCCACATGGAAACGCAGCTTATTGACTGAAGGAGACAGTTGAGATATTGGCACTTACATAAACAGTAGGACTTGACTTCAAGACCTCATATGTACTTTAAATTAAGCATTTTAATGCAACTGTTGCGAGGGTCTGAATTGGTTTTATACTTTAGCGTGAACATTTGTAATTGGGTAGGCTAAAATATCCAAGCATGCATTCATCAAGGCATTTTTTTGCTTTTTCCTAAACCAACACATCTGGCATTGAGTCTCACAATGCCCTTTTCTCTGAAAGGCCCTTCAGCAGTTAACAGGTGGTTGCAGGTGTGACCTGTGTGCAAAGGTTATAAAGAGCATCCACTGCCTATTCCTTTGCTCAGAAGACTTGCATCCTGGCAATTCCGTGACTCCAGCCCACATGTCCAGTAATACCGAGCCAAGCGTCAGGCCTGTCCTCAAATCTGCTGCAGCTTACAGGAATTTAATATGTAAATAACCCAGTTTAATTAACATAGTTGAGAGGGGCTACACAGCTGCTGCTGACAGTGACTGATTACCCACACCTCCATGCAGCGCATTTGTTCTGTTGTGTTCAAGGTTGAAGTCTAAAGTCCGTCAGCGCCTGTTGATTTTAGGTGCATTTAAATCACCTCTGGGCTGTAAGAATGTCACAGTTCTTCAGAAAACTGCTGCTAACAAATGACGATTTTCAGTCTATAATAATCCGTTATACAGGTGAGTCACTTAAGGGCACGTTTTTAATGCCAACCTAAACTTCCTGCTTTTTGGATCATGCTGTGATCTGTAAACACTCATGAATGTCTCCCCCTCCCAACAGGTACTACTCAGACATTAATAAGATGCCAGCGATCAGCGACCAGGACATGAACGCCTACTTGGCAGAACAGTCACGGATGCACATGAACGAGTTCAACAGCATGAGCTCTCTCAGCGAAATTTACTCCTATGTGGGTAAATACACCGAAGAGGTGAGTGAAAAGGACATTTGGTTGATTTAGGACACATGTCATTTTGTAATATTTAAAGGAGATCATACTCATTAGGACTAAAATCTAAGAGAGAGAGGGAGAGGCCAGGAAAGGAGCCAGGGGAAGGGATGGGTCAGAAGAGGGGGAGAAGAGAGAAGGGAGGAGCTAGGCCAAGAGAGGAAAGAGTCAGGTGATTCTATTCAAAGTAATTTACTTTGTCAACTGGACTGGATTTCTTCAGTTCTTAACTCGCTAGGGACCGAGCTTGAAAATATAGCCTTAAGGACCATTAGCATGCTAATGATCTATGGGGTCGTTCACCTAGTTTCAGTTAAGGTGTGTCCGCTGGCTGAAATGGTGTTGGAAGGAGTGGAGGACCGGAAGTGCTTCAGCCCACCACCTCTGTTTAAGGATGTTTTTTTCAATTTGACATGGATAGCTTCCTTGACACCCCTCTCAAACCAGCGGTCGTCTCTGGCCAGTATCCGTACTTCGCTGTCCTTAAAGGAGTGCCCGCTCTGTAAGTGGACTGTTGAGTCCTGACCTGGAGAGGTTGTTTGGTTTCACCATGTGAGCCAGCAGACAAAGGGGAGACACCTTAACTGAAACTAGGTGAACAACCCTGCCAACAAGTCTCAGGTGACCACCCAGATCATTAGCATGCTAATGGTCCTTAAGGGTTAGATTTTCTAGCTCGGTCCCCAGCGAGTTGAGAACTGAAGAAATGTCTTCAAAGAGAAGAAATCCATTAAGCTGGAGAAACTCACAATGAATGCAAACTGAGCTGAGAACTAGAATTCTTGAAATATTCATCCCAAGTGTATGTCATATTTCTAAAGGAAATATTAAGTTTCAACACACTCCAGCCAGAGAAATCTAACCTAATGACTTCCTAATTCAAAAGTTGAAGGTAAAAAAAAAAGACTGAATGGAGAACAAAGTCAGTCTGTCTGACCAGTCTCTTTGTATCATGTGTGTTTACCTCACCGTGGCAGATTGTGTGTATGCTGGAGCACGACGATGGAGCCAGGAAACAGAGGCTGGCCATCAAGCTGGAGCAGGTGGTGGCCTTGATGACTCTGGAGAGCTGAGGACCGCACTTCCCAGGGCGCACTGGGAAGAGACCCCATCAGAAACCGAGCTGTGCCTGAGCGAAGACCTGTCCCCATCTCCCCCCGCCCATCGTGACTTCCTCCTTCCGCCTTTCAGAGATGACTTCTTCCTTGGCCTTTTTTCTGCTTCCTCTTGCCCAAAAATATTTTTAGTTCCTCATCCACACTGCTGCATAAACTAGTTTCTGAAAAAAACAAACCTGAAGGGTGGTTCTGGACTGAGGTTGGCATCATCCACAGTGCAATGTGTGTGTGGGGGGGGGGGGTTCCTCATCTTTACCACAGGGAGCGCTTGAGGGGTGAATGCTTGAAAGGTGGCCATATTGGCAAACGTCAGTCCCCCTGCAGGAAGAAAAGAGGGGGAAAGCATTTTATGTTGCCTTCAAGAATTTATACTGATAGGTAAATCTTAAGAAAAGAAAAAAAAAACTATGTTGGCTGTTCATTGCGTTGAGAACTTTTTTTCAAGAATAGAATAGTGGAATCATCTCTAAAGTACATTTTATTGTAGTTAAATATTGACGTGGGAAGCTTCAAATGTGACATCTGCAAGCCAAATGAACACCAATGAAGAGAAATAATGCAAGAATGGTTTGCCAAGTTTACACTGTACCTATGAGTGAAGTATACATATCTTCAAAATTTGGGGCAAGTCCAGGCAAACCTAGAATGTTCCTTCAATGTAGCTGGAGTTGTATTTAAGAAAGACTGATGGGGAGGGGTTAGTGCTTCTCTGAACCTTTCCTGTATTAAGATGTGACTGAGGCAAAAACTTTTCAAACCAGAGCATCCCTAATCTTTCCCCCTTCGCAGTGTTCGCACAGACCCCCCCCCCGCCCGCATATATTTACTTCAAAGAAAGTGCTCATGATTTCTGCTTCCACCTGGCTAATGAGAAAATTAACCTATTTGACAAACCCTGGAGGACGCGACCCAACTGGGATCCTCCATAAGAAGCACACAAACAACTCTGGAACAAAGTCGCGACTGCTGAACAAAACATTGGGAGCAGTCTTTGGCCGCTTCCGATCTCGTGCCGCCTTTTGCGACGGTCTGTCAAAGCACACACACGCACAGAGACGCACATAATCAGCAGCTACGGTCCTCACTGCCCAGACAACCAAACCTGGAGGGAATACGGGGGCTGACTGAGGTGAACTGGGGAAAACAAGGGATTCAGTACAGTGATGGCCAACTGCTTTATCCTGGGGCTCTGTTTGTGAGAGTAGCACTCGCTTCCTAGGATGTTCTTATTTAAAGACTTTCGTGAGGAGGAAAAAACAAAACAAGATGGACTTAGTCGGTCTGCCAAAAACCAAAGGAGCTTGAAAAATTTTCAAAATGGTCAAAGTGCCACTGAGGAAATGACTTTAAAAAACGGACTATTAAAAAGACAACCATTTCTGCAAGATGAAAATATTGTGACTGGAACTTTCTGAACCTGTGTGATATTTCTGACCTCAGCGTGTCAGGTTGCGAGGCTCTGCGGACGAGGTGATCCGATCCTCCATCCTCTTTACGTCGTCCCGAATCTCTCCGGCTCTCGACACCGTTTCCTCCCTCGTGTTCAGCTCCTGACTTAACCAGTTTTCTTTACTGTTTTGCACAAGTGTTGGAGATGGTAGCTAGTTGCATACTGCAAAACCCCAACTCTTGAGTTTGTAACTGTGAGGCGCTCTTGTCTGTACTAGTGTAGTTGTCCTCAGTGGCGGTAGGGGCCGTCCTTCTCCAAGCCTCAAAAAAAAACGAAAACAAAAAAAACAGCTGAAGGAGCAGAACAGATGTGAGCATCAGGACAGGATAAACAAACAGGTAAAGATGTGTTGGAGAGAGCGATTGAGAGTGATAATGGAGGCGCCCTCCGGACCTTTAGACCTCTGCCCTTTCTTTTGCCTTGACAACGTGCCCCATGTGGTGATGTGAATGTGTGAAGACCGCCCAGGTCCACCTTGGGTCCTTTATTGGCTTTTTAAGCGCATGTAAAACGTAAACAACTTAAGAAACTTATTTAAAAAAGTGAAAAATAAGAAAATCAAGCCTTGCAATGATGATGTGGATGTGTTTTTATCTTTCTTTTGCTTGGACGAAACAGATGGGATAAGAGGATTGTTAATGTAATAAAACTATAGGTTTAGTTTAAGGTGGAACCTTTATCCATTCCAATTCCTCCCCCAGAACCACATACCTGTGTTTTTAGGCTGAATAAACCTGATATATATCTTTGCATGTTTATCTTTTTGGATGGTATGAAATGGAACTGCCTTGCTCAAAGACACTACTAGTCGGGGCTTTAGAGTCATTTACACACTTATAACAATTGACATCAATGATCGATCTCACGCCAACATGGTCTTGAATTTTGCTGTCCCACCACTGCAGATCATCAGGTTCACAGTGAAGCCCTTCACAGCTACAACATCCAATTGCAACTGTGCCATATTGTATCTGTCAAACTTTGGCAAGTGACCGTTTCTTTTAGCTTGTGTCAAATTTGCTTCATATTGTCCATAAAGTGGACAAGCAGGATCGTTAAAATCTCCATATTTGTTTGCAGAAAAAACATTAAGCATAGATAAAGCAAGGCTGGCGCCATCGTTTAGCATCTATAGATAGATTCAGAGGCCCTCCATAACAAACTGTATCTTGAAAGCAGATGTGTTCCTCACCTCTGAAGACAGTCCTGGAACGTTCCGTGGATGCGTCCCGTCTTTGTCTTCTCTCCGCTCCGTCTCTTCCTGTGACAAAGGTCGTCCTTTAGCGGTCGCCCTGAGTTTCCAAGAACACAGATAAAGTTTCCACCTTGAAACTTTTTGTAAGAAGAAAAAAGTCCTCCTAGCTCAGTGTTATAGCAGGTGTTACGGAAACATGCTAGAAAATTTACGAGACCATTATTTGAAAGAAAGAGTATCTTATCAACAGATAAAAATGAAACCTGGGGGATATACGGTGAGCTTCTCTAACTTTGTTATAATTAATTGTATACCTGTGTATGTAAATATAATGCATTCCTATTTTGCAGTCAAGAACAAAATACTATTTGTAATATAGAATAAACTTTATTATGAAACCAAACATGTCCTATGTGTCATTTGTTCCTGTCGTCTTCTTAAAAGCAACATTTTAAAAATACATGAACATATATACTTGGCTGGAATAACCTGGAGGTGGCATAGACATTTGTTTTCAAATAAATAGGTGTTCTAAATAAAATACCCCGAGTGAAATTCTAACCTTGGGGATACGTGATCTATTCTGCCATAATGGGACCAACAAAGGTTTGTTACAGTTTGAAACTATGGTTGTTGTAATTCCCACCTCTATTCTGTAAATACTTTTGGATTCCTCAAAAGCATGCAGCTTGTACACTGATTTCCATCCCAGTGACAGGTGGTAGGTCACGCAGATTAAGTATCAGGGGATTTCTACATCGTGTTCATGCGCTGGATTCTCAACTGGAACAGCAGAAAGGTCACAATTTCATTTGTATCAAGTGGCTCGGTTCCTCAAATCACCACCGTTCAGCAGATGGTGTCAGTTCCTCATTCTACTGTTTAACACTTGAAGAGTCCAAACTTGAGTTTAATAACATCCTCTGAAAACTGAAAAGGTTTTTTTTGGCTTTTATCAGAAAATGCAAAATGTCCAACCAGGTTTACGCCATGAAAATGACGGCATTTCAAATAGAGGTGAGAAAACTAAAAAACAGGAGTGAAGGATGAGGAAATGGGAAGCTGTGCAGCAAAGAACAACGACTGTGCTGGAGGGTAAACCACTAGACAGGAGGCTGAAATGGCTGATGGGACAAGAGATTGAACTGGCCCAGTGTCACCCTCCATAAACTAACCAGTGAACTGGGAATAATGGGTGGGATACAGACGAATGTTTAAGGAGAGGAGAGGGGGCCACCAAGTGTCACCCTAATTCTCTGACCAGTCAGGTGGGAATAATGGAAGGAAGGCGAGAGGCAACTGGGAGGGGTGTCGGGTTAGGAGAGGTTGGACAGAGGTAGTGAAGGTGGCAGGATGATAGAGAGGCACTGGTGATTGCTTCACAGCAGGGGTGGTTCACACACCCATGATCATTGCTGGCCTTTTCATCCCCCCTACACACAAACACACACACAGAAGCTCAGATGAGCTGGAGAAGAGTTTTAGGTGCTTTGGTAGCAATCAGTGTTAGAGGGCATGTGGGGTTATGAGACTGGATAATCGATAAAGCTGAACCTGCTGCGTCGGGAACTCCAACTCTTATTCATCCTCTGGTCACATCGGCTTAACAGACTTATCTTCATGACAAGAGATGATTAGATTTACTGTCAAAAGAGCAATTGCTAAGATTAATATCTCTCTCTCAGCTTCTGTGGCAAAGTTCTCCTTCAGAAATGAAGATGTTTGAGGACCAGGTCCACGTAGGGAAATACAGAAGCGCCCGATACATCTAAGGCTCCATTAGTAATCACACTCGATTCATCTTCAAATCTAGTCCGCGGACCTTATTTCCACCCAAATAATCATGGCAACTGTTGAAATATTTACATTTTGTGACATAAAGCCAAAGGAGAGTTTTCTCAGGTGTCTCCTCCTGTGAGTGGCTGTTTGCTGAGCCGCCTGTGTGACTGGCAGATTGAGGATTTGGATTGGACACTGGTTGACAGGTCTATTTTCAGCGGCGGACTCAAAGTTATTGACAACAGCACTAAAGCAGATGGGTGCAATTACTAATATTAGTCAATTCTCCTCCTCCTGCTCCGTCTGAGTAAACGCAGCTGTCATTCATGGCAGCAGGGACAGAGAAATCAGAAACACCATCACTCCAAATCTGAATCTGTCCAGAGCTTTGTGTCGAGGTCCAGCCAGGTCTGGTGATGTGTCACAAGTCTCACATGAACCTGCCCCAGCCCTGAGAAACACACACTGCATGCTCTGGAGTCTTTATGGGCTCTACAAATCTCTCCCCCCACCCCCCATTTTAGCTCCTAATCAATAACAACCATGCAATTCCTTTTAAACTGCACATTTGCTCCCCAGGCTCCAGCACCATATGCTCTCAGAAACACAAATTACTGCGGCTTTGCAGGCCGACATGCAGACATACAGAAAAGTGATGATCTGGTTGAGGACTACACTGAATAAATGTGACTTTATTGTCTATTCAAATGTCCAGCACGTGTTTTTGGTTGTTTTTTTTCCTGATAATGGATAATGGCTGTGCAACTGGCAAGTGTACGTCCTGAATTTTCCCTGCTGCTCTTTGGACACATGAATGAATACAGTGGGAGGAAATGGCATTCAGCCAGTAATTGATTTCAATCAGCAGCGTGGCAGATGTGCACTTCACTACTCTCCCTCCATTCAAATGCCCAAATCAATACACAACATCCGGCCCACGAATGACAACATTCGGACACAATGTAACGAAACCAAAACAGATATTTGTGAATGTAATGAACATGCTGCTCTTCAAATATTCAAAGAAAAATGTGTGACATTTTAACAAAAAGGGGCATAATTGGGGTATTTCAGGCAATCCACATGAGGAGCAACTAAAGCTCAAAGCAGCAAATTCAGACTGACAATCTGAATCGAATGAATGACTATTATTTTGTTGTACGGCAAAGGCAAATGCTGATATCTGAGCAAGGAGAAATGATTCATCAGGTAGTGTCGGGCGTTTCTCAGCTGTTGCTGTGGCCAGGCAGCAGACAAAGGGCAGCCCTCTATCGCAGTCAGCCACCTGTGGGTGTCCGTCTCCGGCTCCATCACGCTCCTCATTTCCACCATGTTAGGCTGACTACAATAGACAGGAGCCCATCAGCTGGCCTGGGAGCTGGCCCGCAGTCTCTGTAGACCCTCTATCGCACGACACAAAGAGGAATGGTGCCAGGAACGCCGAGATGAACACAAATACCCACCCACACCCTGAAACAAACACACAAACAAAGCTTCTCCAGTAGATTATGAATATGAATCATTATCTGTCCTAGTTTGTAGCCGACCGAGATTGAGTCTTTCCAGCATTCTTGGCCCCGGGACATCACCACAGAGGCTGAAGGGTTAACTCAAGAGGTCAGTTGATCCAACACTTAAATATACAGGAAATATACATGTATCCCTAATGTCAGAACCTCACGCCAGACACTGGCTATATATATAAAAATACTGTATAGTCACTTACAGATGTCTGCCACTTACATAATTGTGATTCCCTAATTGATTAATCAGCAGTCGGCTGACCAGCCCAAGGCTGAGGCTGTTCCTTTGCCATAACTAATGAAAACAGCCGGAGCTGCCCACAGTCTGAGTCACAGGTGGATGGCAGCAAAGTGGCTGTTTGCAGTGAAGTGCTCTAGGTAATTGAAGTGCTCACCCACTGGTGCTGGGTGCTGAGAGAAGCAGAGGGGAGCACAGATTGGTTCGCTGAATGGAAAGAGTCCAAATACGCCTGGAAAACAAACTTTCTTTACGTATGCATAGACAAAAAGAAGAGGAGGCTTGGGTGGTAGTTATCTAGGATAAATGATAGTCAGCCGTCGTGGAGATGAGGGACAGAGTCCTGGAAGATGCTCGTGCGGGTACACACTGCATAAATAATCTCATTTCCATGCTAATAATCCTCAACTGTGCACACACGCAGGTAGAGGGGGTCGTGTGCCAGAATAGCAGGACGGAGTGGAGCACAGCAGTGTGTGACAGCTGTGTGGCACAGCTGGGGAAGACAGATAACCCTCAGCCTGCAGAAGCTGACAACACAGCCACATTCCTCCTCAGAAGACTGAAAATACCTTCAGCTGGCCCTTGCTCTCCTTCTCTCCCTCTCCTCCATACCAGTCACTCTTGTGCTCCCTCAAAATGATTCTTCCTCTTTCAAGCAGTCTCTTCTTGTCCCCATTACAACCCTCACCCCGTCAGTGTCCTCTTCATATCTCTACAGTGGACGGTGGCCTACGGAGAACACCTGACCAGGGCTCTCGGCACGCCCTGCGGCCATCCATCATCTCTTTTTATTCCGTCTTCAACAGGTGAAAAACAGGACCTTAAGCAGAAATGGAGTCAAATCCAGGCTGTAACACGGCATTCACATTCACAACTGCAATTGGTGCGTGTATTTGGGGAAGAGCTTTGACCAACTGATAAACAACTCCCACAAGAGGGAGGGTTTTTTTACTTTGAAAAACACTATAAAGCATTCATCAGCGTCAGGTCTAAATTCACTGAACACTCCGGTTGAGGTAAAAAAATAATAATGAAAATAATAAAGCAGAATTAGACACACTTGAGCTGAATGCACTCGACTACATGTGGTGGACATCAGCACACAGTATGTAAATCATCCTGGTCCGACTTATTGCAGTAGTGTTCGGTAATAGTCACCTCTAAAACACAGCCTGAGGCTCGGACGAGCTGCTCAGGGCCGTCTGGACCTCCGACAGCCTCCTCGGAGGCATGTGTTGCCATAATCGATTTACACAGCAATCACAGATCTGCATGCACAAGTGACCTTCAAAAGTCCTTGAGTGCAATTTTGCTCTGCTGATCAAAAGTCATCCCACAGAGGTGATTCCTGAAACGGTTGTTTATGGGTGCGTTTCGGATGTCGGTGATCGTCTGCCGATGCTGAATGACATTTGAGTGAGTTGAGATTTTCTGAAGATAATAAACATTCGGACAAAAACAAAACTCCTTTTATAAAATGGAACTGCTGCAACAAAGGCCATGCTTTCAGAAAAGCCTTATTATTTTGGACAGCACGAGAAAATCTTTTAACTCTGCACACTTCCTTCCTGCTGGTTCTGTGCTACATAAATCTAGATAACGTCTGGCATTTATTTTACCAGTTACCTGCAAGGGGAAAAACTGGATGAAAGCTCACAGCGTTCCGTCAAAAAAAAGAGGGATTGCAGATGGAAACCCTTGTGTGGCGCTTTTTCACTGTCGGCATCCATCCGTTTACCTCGCTGCCAAACTGGTGATGCTGATGGAAAACAAGCAGCCTCTTCAAAGGCCATTAAAAATGAATGAGAGGAATGAACAGATCACACAGCCATCTTACGCCTGCAGGTTGCAGGATCACCACTCCCGCTGTAACGTGCCTCTCCGCAACAACATAATATCCAATCCTGTGTTGCCTCAAGACACAAACGCTCACGGGGCCGCTAACGAGCCAAGCAATTAACTTTGGGATGTTCAAGTAAACTTTGTCACAACAGACATAATTAGACCTGCTGTCTGAGTGAGAGGAAATAGATTGTTAGAATTATTAATACAGCAACACATTTTTAATCAGTCTAATGAGGGAAAGAGCACGGCGCAGGGCAAAGTATTCACCCTCAATCTACTCATCGATCATCCAGACGCAGGTCTTGACAAGCTGTCATCAGGAAACGACAGTGTTACATCCACCAGCTCCTCAAAAAGTGGATATGATGGATTCTCTGTTGGATTTGACTTTTAATGGCTCCTCAGGTCAGACCGCAGCCAGACATCAGTGTCATTTAGGGCTCCAGAGGTCGCAGTCTGGATCTGACACGCAGCGTAACCAGGGATATCATTGTCAGTGGTCAGGAAGAAGGTGCATGTGCTGGGCAATTTGTGTGTGTGTGAGTGTGTGTGCTGGCACCCTGTGCATATGGAGGGGGTGGGGGTTGCTGTCTGTAAGGAAAAGGAACAGATTGACGGAGCGGAGAGGGAAATGCACTTTTCAAATATCACCTTGTCCTGCCATCCTTTACGCCTTTAGAAGGAAGCGCGTGAAAATAGCAGAAAATAACTTTGGGGGGGGGGAATGAAAAAGCAAAGTGGATCGATCATCTGTAGCGTTTGCTTGGCATGTGAGGAAATGATCCCATATTCAAAAACCATTCAAAACCGTATCCCAGAAATAGAGTAAATGTATGCATTACAGGGCATAATTATGAATAAGGTTAAAAGTTTAAGTGACAAGCTTCAGTGGCTCAGCTGAAAAAATAGCTGTTTCCTGATCATGTCAGTTCTTTCAGCACTGCAAGGCAAACATATTTAAAGGCTTGCTTCAGTTAAAATGCTAATTCTACTCATTATATTCCCATAGAAATGATCGCAAGACCTTCCTCAGAGAAATAACCGCTGTAAATATGATGAAACTGATCTCAAGTGTAATGGCTCTGGTCATCTTCGCATGCATCTTATTGCTTTTAAATGTATCCTCATTTCCTTTACTCCAGTCTTTTTAACGAGCCTGGCTTGGTCTTGCTTCGCTTCTTTGAACAGTAGATACTAGTGAAAGCTCATTTATACTTACAGTGTGGATCACATTTAACATTTCCTGTTTGGAAACAGGTGTCATTTGAAACCTTAATTTATGCATGTCCAAATTTTGCACTAAAGGTAGGAAATTGGGCAAATGAAGTGGGACTCATTAAATAGTGGGGGAATAATGTGGATAGATGTAGAGAAACAAACAGCTCAGCAGGGGAAGGAGTGTGGGGATTTTCTGGTCCCTGTGCTGTCCACTAGATGTTTTCTTGGTTATGAGCAAATAAAAATTACAACAAATGGGGAAAAAAAGGTGGAAAGGGTGATTTTATAGAGGGTGGAGGAAATAATACAAGAATGGAATATCGGGGGGGAGGTTGATTGTCAGAACAGTATTTCACTTTGGAACAAGAGTAATTTATCATAGAATGTTCATGTCTACAGCTTTAAATTTTATTCATTCCTATTTTATTCATGCTGTTCATTTAATATCGGCCTTAGCTCAAGGACTAAACTTGTCCTGTCCAACTTTCTGATTTATGTAGTAGATGTACATCATTTATTTCTTTCATGTGTCAACCTCATTTTTTCAAATACATCCAAATATAAATCAAAACAAATGCAGGCTAAGACTAATTATTTAATATGCATAACAGGAAGATCCAGAACTGACCAAAGCTGAATACTTTTGGACTGTAATTCATGTCAGTGACACAATTCCACATTATTTAAATATAGAAGTGCTGCAGCATAATGTGTGATCCATCTACTCTGTGTCAAAGTTAGTCTGACACCGACTCCCCCTTGTACTTCAAAAACACATCAATCAAGCCATTCAAAAGTGCCACAGACCTTCGACTTGTCATTGAAGGCTACTTTGTGGTGATTGATGGCCTGATGGTCTTTTTCTAAACACCCCCCCAACACACACACACACACGTATTAATCTGCAAATTGCCCGAAAAATAGAAACAGCGATATTTTGAAAAACGATGCATAGTGTCCTCCAGCAATTCGTGTAAACACTTTACTTTATCTTAAAAAAGACAGCAAAACAGACATTTAAGAGCATGAGTGTGTGTATTGAATGGTTGGTGGATGTTGAAGTCTGCAGTGTGTGTATACAAACACTACGAGGCTGCATTCTCAAGAGGAAAGTGTCCCAGGAAAGCAAAAAGCCAGCCAACACCCTTGGTATATGTTTATCTAGCTTTTGCTCTCCATGCTGTGTTCTTGGTTGAACTTTTATCCTGCAGCCCTGCCACCAGCATGTACCCTCACCTCAGCTCCACAATGGAGGACAGTTCTGTGAAATGAGCTGGATGGTGATGAGTGATTGCAACACAAACGGAGTGGCAGGTAGGAAATGACCCAGCCCCCCCTTTGGTCAAGCATTTGGTCTATGCTCAACTATGCCAATTAGGCAAGGCTACCCAAACAAAGACGTCTCCGGCTAATTGACATGATGTCAGAGGGAATGAGGATGGACATGTCTGACAATGTGTGTCAAAGTTAAGAGTGTTGGAACCAGTGTGGGCTGCTTTTGTGAGCATGCGTTTGCATGTGTGCCTACTGGGATTTAACTGGATACTCCCTTTGGGGAGTTGGTAATGGTGGTCTCTTTCTTCCAGTGTTTGCTTTGCGGCTGCGAACAGAAGGGTAGATGACCTTGTTTCCCCGAGTGCAATGATGGCTGTCCCCAATGCTGGAACACGGTTACCATCTCTCTGTTGCTGTTGTGACTCGTGTGGGGATCTGTGTGAGGTCATACTTTAAATTGGAGGAGAAAGGGCGAACAGCTTACTTCATAGTTAAATTACGTGAATTGACTTGCACATTGATTTAATCTATTCGCTGAAACCGATCTGTGTCCTGCCCACTCCAGTCTCTCAGACAAACATTATTGACATGTTTAGGGCCAATCCACATGACCTCTGCTCTTTATTGGTCTATTGACGGGGTGGCTGTGCTTCAGTGATTCTGAGGGTATCCACAGGTTCATAATGAAGAAGGAAATAAGAGAGTGGCAATAAGTAGCTGAAGGACAGTGGAAGGTGTCACTGCTAAAGTTCTCAAAAAGATTTTTAATAAATCACATTAGAATAATTACTTTTAAAAGCTCTCAAATAGGTTGCGAACTATTTTCAACTTTTTGAAGGACGTTCAAGGAATCAGCAATAACCCTAATAAATTTAAGTTGCTGGCATTTAGTTTTTTGGTTTTTTTTACATGAAAATGATCTGAGGGAAAAATAGAAAAATTGTTACAGTCAATAGTTCTGAAACAGAAACCTTTTATACAGCTTCCAAAGAGCTAAAAAAAAAAAAAAAACACCTTTTGATTTAACATGGATGTGCCTTGGCTGATTTAGACTAATTCTGATATAGTTTAAGGTTAAAATAATAGTGTATTAAAATTGGATTAACATTGTATAAAACATTTTTTCCCAAGAAAATACGCTTCTTGCGGTCAAATTCGATAATACAAATTCATATAATATTTCCATTTTATCCCAGCGTGTGTTGTGGCAGATATTTCCCTATACTTTGTGTACATACAGTGCTGTGAGCGTACACGAGCAGGTCGGATGTGACATGATTAGTGGTTGATGTGGATATTGCTGAAGAATGCCTGATATTTACCCAACCTAGTGTCATTTTCAGAAGCCTGATTTAATATGAGGTCAGGGCATGTTTGCTCATCATAGAGTGGCATTTTTTCAAAAGTAACCCTGTGGTCTTTCCCACAGAACCTTGAGGAAAATGTCCCTGGTTGCTCAAGGTGCACCATCTCATTTGTCAGACAGAGGTCAGAGGGTGTGGGTTTAGATGGGAGGAGGAACTATGGGCCATTAAAGATCCACTGGGAGGGCTCATGCATATTTGAATGGGTTAGATTAAAGGTTGGTACTCTGGCAGTCATCTGTGCCAACCAAGCTTCTTCTGTGACATGTCATTAACCCTTTAATTGACTAATGTGTGGCCAGGTTGCAGATATGAGTAAATGTAGCCCATTCACATGCAAATGTTGTCTGCATGTATGCATTATGCTTCAGCAAAGTGAAAGAACTAAAAAAAAGGGACCCGAGGGCAAAAGGTCAGCATTCTAACAGCGTTCATCCTGCTTTCACTTAATTTTCCATTTTGTTGTTGATGACCGACACTAATGGAGCGACCATCATCTTCAGCAATGTTGGCAAAGCGCAGCAATAAATGATGGGGGACTGGAATGAAACCATTGACGTTAATAATATGCAGTATATCCCATGCAAGCAATCAAGATTAGAAATACCCTTGGGGATGAGGGTCAGCACGTCGCTTTCTAGCTATCCCAACCCCAGAAAAAAAGGAAAACATTGAGATTGGACAGGTTTTTAATAAATGAAGTCCACTGAGATGGGCATCTGCTTAGCTTGCAGCCCTACAACAGAGTCTCTGTTTAGGAAAATGTCCAGAGACGGGTCAAAGGAAAATCTCAGCACATCTGCAGCCTCTCTCCACAACAACAAAAGCCTATTTATTCAGCATGAGTGCAGGCTGAAAAACCGGCCAAATCTGAGACAAAGGCCCAACATCAATGACCCAAGGAGAGTAGCCTGGAGCTGAGAGAGGACTGTTCTGTGGCAGCCAGAACCAGCAACCTGGCTGGTTCCGTTTCAGCGCAGTGACCTCTACCATGTGCATCATCCAACAGTAAAATGTCAGCTCCATTTAACATGTAGACAACCGTTCCCTTTATTTCCAAACTGTTGGTTGACAAAGCTGGACTTCTTTGTTCCTGTGGTCCAGTCTTTTCCGGTCAGTTATCATTAATTACAATTTTTAATTGCATTACCCAACTTAATTACATTTGGCATAATGCTGGAAACACCTTGCGCCTAGATTTCATAATCAACTGAATGAGAGCAGTCTGTTAAAATTAAAACCTCAACTCAGGAAACTCAGAAATTCCATCAGCATGTAAACAATGCAGCTCTTGCAAAGGGTGTTCAGCCACTGGGCACCAGCTTTAGCGTTTTGTAAGCAGCATTAACCTCAAATTCATGGTTTTAATATCAGAAAAGAATGGAGCTTTGTCCTAACCAATGCTAACTAAAACATGGCAGGACCTTCTTGCTCTGAAGTCAGTAAATAACAAAGCGCAGTGCAATATGAAAGGGTTTGTTATGAAATTCATTAAGAATGTTTGGAGAGAGGCGGAAGGGTTACGGTCCAACATGCCCGAGGAAGAGGGATAATTGGCTGTGGAGCTCGTTTAGATCCGGCTGTTGCTGCTGCTATGGTAACAGACTTGTAAACACTGACCGACTCAATCTCCTTACCAACTAAAGCTAGATACAAGTCAATCACACAGACAATTATACATTTGTGCCAGAATTAAATGCAAAAGAAAAACCCAACATATGCACAAACCCCAATAAAAACCTTTCCTTTGGTCAGAAAGACACTTGTCCTGCGGGACAGTGTTGTTCCAGAGAGATTAGGAGGTACATGGGTGGCACAGATCCCATCAGGACCCGAGGCATGCAAGCTAAAGGCAGTCAAGTCACTAACACCTACACAACACCCAGGAGAGCGTAGAATGAATTACATTCACCGCATTCAATCTCAGAGCAGAGCCTGCAGATGAATGCGCTTCATGGAAATAATGTAGAAATGGGAAAACAATAAAATTGAGGGGATTATAGTCTCTCTAGCCTCATCCAAATCCAGCTCCCATTGGACATATGCACACATTTTCAGATGCTACCTTTAAGTGCTAATCTTTTTTCTGGGAACATTTCTAATTCAAACCCTGTGGGACAGAGCGGCCTCGCAATAAAATGAAATCTAACAAAATCATATTGCATTTCACATTTAGGATATTGTGACGTGTCGATGTGAACACAGAAGTCAAGGATTTCTAGGACATCTGTCAAAGTGGACATCATTAGCTTGAGATAAGTAATTAAGTAAAAATCATTTTCCCATTAAAATATTAAAAAGTACAAACAGACCCAAGCCGATTCTTGAAAAACATTTCTTTTGAGTGAAATAAAAGCATCGTATCCATTAAGTCACAGTTTAAAGTGGTTTTGAGAAACCTTTACAAACACAGTGCACAAAAATCCATGAATCCAACAGATTTAAAAAATAACAGATTGAAACTTTCTTTGAGGGGAATTCAAACTCATTTTAATAGTTTTTGCATTGTTCATATCATCTCATAATGGCATCAATAAAAGCTGAAAAGGAATGAAGCAGAAGGACGAGGATCGTTAAACTCGATCGAAGTCGTTACTCACTGTCGAACTTTTCTATCAATACTGCTTCCATCGCCGACCATCCGACTGAGTCCCAACAGAACTATGGAATTCTTGCATTAAACATTATGGGAAAAGAATATGATAGAAAAAAGACATCGTTTCATCTGCATCTTCTCGAGTTATGCTCAGATATGCTACACCATTACCCTTTGATTAATGTGTAAATACTCCGTTTTCAGTGTTATTTGAAAATTGACCAGATGGCAGAACAGCAACGAGTTTGCTCGACTGCTGATAAACAAAGTTAAAATTTTACAATGTGACAGCACAGCTGCTTAAAACCTTACACTCAGCCTCATATCAATATTGTAGGTTATAAATCTAATCAATGTGTGATGTGTCTGAGAGCACGAGTGAGATAATGGACGGTGGACTGCCATCTCCATGTGTCCCCTCCATCTGTCGCCTGGCAAATCACCAGTCCAGGGGCAGCGATCCAGCCCCACAATATGTGGAATTGCTGGAGGGAATGAGGCAGGGTGGGTCAACATCCATGTCAAGCTGACAGACAAGGGCCCCGCCACTGGGGTGGTGCGCGTCTGATTTCCTTCATGTATGGATGAACGGATAAATGAAAGCATTCATAACTACAGGCGCTGTTTTTGTCAGGGGGTCTTGAGAATAAGTCGCGACCTCGGCAGTTCTGACAGACAGACAGACGGAGCGATACCGGCAGCAAAACAGACACTTTCCTCCGCTCCTAGCAGAGGTCATTAACTGGGACAGTGATCCACGACAACAGCCATTACTGTTGGAACTGTGATCCCGCTATAATGTCCAGCCTGTGTCGATAAGACGGAATGACCCGTTTTGGCGGTCATTACATCGAAGTCAACGGGTCAGCGGCTTTGGGGATGGATGCACCAAGACCGGGGAGTCAGACAAACAGCGGCCAGGAAACATATTGTCAGTTTGTAATTACAACGCAGTGTTCGTTCAGTCGTGCAATTGGTCACTTGCTGCAGCTTCTAATGTGTAAACAACCCAAATCTGCTGGTGAATTGTTGAACTAAATGCTCCAATACTGCAATGTAATTACAGCATTGAACTCAACCAGCTGGTAGAACCTTCTACTGTACACACACACACACACACACACACACACACACACACACACACACACACACACACACACAACACACACACACACACCTGAGGAGGAAGTTCTGAGAACAATGTCAATACAAGAGACTTTGCAGAACAAACTTCTACTAAACTCGCAAGGTCATAAATTCCGTTGGCTATATTAGACCATAGATTCAATTTCCATAAGCACGTCCCATTCTTTCCTACGAGGTACAAGATAAAATATTTTGTGGTTATGTTACTTTAATATCCGAATATAAATTCTTATTCCACCACTGCAGGCTACTTAACATTCATGGCAATTTCCATCGAGACTAATCCTATAATATAAAACGGGAGAAACTGAAGTGTGGCTGACACCAAGCAGCACGCTGTCAGCTGCCTGAAATTTCCATCTGTTCATCAGTTCTCTTCCGCAATTGTTTTGGTGGTGCACAGAATTTGATTGCAACCTCTCAGCGTGTCAGTTTTATGGGTTTATTCCAGCTGTTCCAATCTGATAGGCAGCTGGTCCTTGTGTTTATGCTAGGTGTGACTGTGGAGGCTTTTGATCATGACAATTTGTGGGCTGATGTTTATATCTGTGTGCAGGGGGAAAAAGGCAGAAATAGACGCAGAACATTTGTTAATTCTGTGAACAAGAAACAACCCAAATATTGGAAGGCATTCTGTTGCAATTGAAGGCACATCTGCAGTGTTACAAAACAGCTCATGTCATCCTTGTTCAAATACACCGGTCAAATAAACAGGAACACATTTGGTAACCAACAACACTGATAAACACACACACACAGGAAAAAACTGCAATTCTGAAGCCGTCTCAGTCCTGAAATGCAAACGCTTACTAATAGCATTACATGGTTTCTTTGCAACAGGGAAAGAAAGGTAACTTTGAGAGTGAGCGGAAAATAAAAATGCCTCATGAGATGCAGGCTTATAAACAAGCTTTGTGTGCCAAAACTGTGCGTCTGAGGATCTGCCTTTTAAGTATCGCTGCTGTGCTTTACATTCACGGCACACAATGGGGACACAGCAGCTGCAACGTTTTAAGCCATTTCCCTTTTGCTCTCTTTGGCCAAGCACCTTCTGGATGAAACACATAATTCAAATACTGGTGAAGAACTTCCATAAACAACATGATGATGTTGGCGCGACAATTGTTGTCCATCTTTTGAAACATTGCATTCCATTACATTCATCTTTTTCCCCCCCCTTTTCTTACAAAAATCTAAGGGGATTTCAAAATGGTGGCAGTGGTTACATTCCCACAGTGGTTCACCGTTAGACCAAACTGACTTCTTCAGCCCAGGAGTTGTCACCACATTAGGCACCATAGATGGCCTTTAAACCACAGACAACCTATCCAAACCTGTGTATGCTGGGGGGGGGGGGGGGGGGGGGGGGGGGTCACTGCCCACATATGTGGGGCTGCTGATGTGCAGCACAACACCAGAGAATGTCACTGCTCCTTAGAAATGGAAACCACGTCTTTTCTCATGCCATGCATGTGTAGCAGCTCCTAAAATCCAATTAAGGCCAGCACAGCCAAACCAGCATGTGTATCTAGGGGAATGCCAGACACTTTTCCAAATGATGAAAAGATTTCTTTTAACAGAAGCATTTTAACATTATTCTGCAGCACATGCTCTGAATTGTTAGAATGGTATAAAGTATATCACAGGCAGGTCCTATGCTTTTATATCTCTAGAGTTAAATACCTTACTGATAGCAAGCACATCATTAGCCTTGAGTGAAACGTATTCAATTTTGTTACTCTCCAAGATCATGAAACACATGATTAATTCAATTTTCTTCTCAGGGTCTTTTTCCATGCTTTAATTAATGGTGCATCTTGAGCTTTACAAGAAGGAAAGCTTATTCTTGAGACAAGTCAGCCTTCAGTCAGGCAACAGAAATGCAATGGCAAAGAATCAATTATTGGATTATACGACAAGACGACCTAATTGACAGACAATTTATATTCACATGCATATAATTCAATTGTTTCTGGCCAGTGGTTTGCTTTAAATCCGCCTGGTAATGAGATACTGAACACAGGAAAATCGATTAGCCTTACTTGCGATGTAACATCACTGATCTTTTGAATCCAAATCCCATAAAAGCTCCTCTAATCGCTCAGCTGAACAGGGACATGCCAACACTAATAATTAAAGCATCACAGACATTGTTTTTGTTTGCTGTACTGACAAGACAACCCACAGACCTTTCTGATGAGCTTTTTCACTCTGAAGTTGTTGCAAATGTCTCAGACACACAACCTAAGTGCAACAAAGGGATTTAAAAAAACAGCCTTATCAATTAACCATAGACAGACCACTCTAGTAATTTATCCACATTTATGCACTGATTGACAAAGGCTTCATCTGGGTAAGGATGGTAATTAAAAGGTTCTTCGGGGGCACGTAAAAACCTGTAATGCCCTGGCACTGTGGGGCTTAATTGGTACTGTGCCATTTATATGATTAATCGCCGGCCAAGGTCTCTCCTAAAAAGCACTCCTCACTTCTGGCTATTCATTAGAACCGATGGCACTTTATAGTCTGATGAAAAGACAATGTAAAAACAATAGATTGCTCATTCCCAGAGATCATATTTACTATGATCCCATTCGCAGGTCATCAATGAGTTCCACTAATTTGCGGCCTCAGGGGCGATGTGGTGTTTTAAGGTGATATTTGCATTGTGTTGATGGACAAAGAGGCAGCGCACACACACACACACACACACACACACACACACACACACACACCACACACACACACACACACACACACACACACACACACACACACACACACACACACACACACACACACTTGAGGGAAACTGTAAAGGTTAAGGTATTAAAATCTGAATCACATTGTCTTCTAACTCACAAGCACAAACAAACAAGTGCATTATGCTGATACATTATAATTCCCTACATCATATTCTACACACTTATCTGATAGTGAGACAAATTATTTAACTGGAACTATCGGATATGGAACTAAACTATGTAATGTAATATTTCAATTTAGAGCTAGATCAGAGAGAAGAGAGCACTACTTGGTAATTATCCACAGTTCTATTCTCAGAAATCAAAATGGAGTCATGGTGTGATGGACATTAGTGATACAATCCCCAATCATTTAAAAACCACAAAAATTCAGCACTAATCTTTTCCGCATAATCTGCAGCAATAATGAAAATATTATATTTAGTGTAGCTTTCATTGTTATGGGGCTTCGACGCCTTTGTAATTAAGGCTTAATTAACTCATTGAGACCAAGTAATGCGTCATTGTGGTGATGTACGAGTGCGTGTGCTAGCATGGAGTACTGGGTTCATTATCTCAAAATGTCATCATCCGAGGCTGATGGAGGCCAGGATCTAATGAAGTCTATGTTTGGAGGACTGGTGGCACAGCACAGTTGACCACACACCCACCCCCTTTGAGAACACATGACAATTTCAACACCAACACCTAAGATATTCACACACTGACTCAGTCACCACAGTCACCATTAACACAGTCAAGCCTTGAACCAAAATAAGCAGATTGTCCATATCGTACATAATGTCCATAAGAAAGATTTGTATAAAAAATAAATTACAGTATTGTCTAAAAGGTGATTTTATTTTGCAGGAAAACAGTCACTGAGAAGCTGAGGTGGGGCAGCTCTGATGGGGGGCCGGGGGAGTAGTTCTGTGATTGCCTCGGGGAAAAGGGTGTTTTTCAGCCTGGATGTGTAGGCTTTAGTGGCTCTGTAGCACCTCCTCGATGGCATTGCCGTAAAAAAAGTGATCGGAAGGGGCAGCAGTTATCTTTAAAGATGGCGCTTGCCTTATGGAGCCAGGGTGTTATAAATGTCTTGTCTAGTGTCGGGAGGGGGAGGCCAATTATTTTTTGAGATGTTTTGATGACCTGCTGAGGGAGGTTCCTGTCTGTCTGTGCAGTTTGTGTAACAGAGGGTCACACAGGAAGGCTGCTTTCAATGGTGCAGTGATAGGATCCCTTTAGCAGGTCAGTACACAGGTTGGTTTTCTGAAGGACTCTGAGGAAGCAGAGTCTCTCTTGGGCTTTTTAAGCGGAGCAGTGTTCTCAGACCAGGTGAATGCGTGGGTCTTGAAGGGGGCGACTATGGCTACATATTCTGTGTTGATGCCGGAGGGGAGTGCGGTCAGTCTTGTACTTCTCAAAATCAAAAATTATTTTTGTGTCACATTTAGTGTTACTGTAGATGCACCATCTTGCCTAATTGCAGAGTTCCTTCCTGTAGGCTGACTCATTATCTGCGATCAGACCATCCACTGTTGAGTTGTCTGTAAATTTGATTGTGTTAGAAAGGTGAGTAGTCATACAGTCCGATGCGTTAAAGGAATACAGGAGGGGACGGTGGATAAAAAAGTCCTTATTTCACATTCACATGCGGCTGCTGAGACCAAGGTTGAGGAGCTCATACTAAAAAAATAAAATAAAAAATATCAAAATATCAGGCACTGCGGTGTTAAATGCAGAGCTGTAATCAGTAATTACAGCATTCTCACATATGTCCCTTTCTGATCAAGGTGTGTGAGGGTGGTGTGGTTGCCGTGGCAATTGCATTATCCGTGGACCTGTTGGCTCCTATAATCATACTGGTGTGGATCAAGATCAGGGATAAAGGGTCGTTTTTATGTGTTTTAGCACCAGTCTCTCAAACCTCTTGGTGAAGACGGGGCTTAGTGCCACTGGCCTGTAGGCGTGTGGCCTCGTAATGTTGCTGGGTTTGGGCACTGGAATGATTGTGGCCGATTTGAGACAGGTAGGAACTAATGGCTTGTGACAGAGACTGGTCCAAAACGTGAGTAAACACATCTGCTAGTTAGATAATTCTCTCTGGTATCCCATCAGGCCTCTCTATTCACAGACTTAAACAACATTCTCCTCATCTATTGTGTCTCAACAGTCAAGATATCATCGGTGCCAGCAGGGAGGGGGGTAGTTCCGTTGGTCTTAGTTGTTTCAAAGCCAGATAAACGTGATTGAGCTCCTCTAGCAAAGATGTGCTGTTGTTCATGGCTGATTTTTGATCACACCTGTAACTGGAGATTTGTTGAAAGCCCTGTCACATACGTGTTGGGTCTCTCTGGCTGAGAAATGATCCTAGATTCTCTCCGCTTTAGCCTGTTTAATGCCCCTCTTCTGTGTCTGATCCCCTTTTCCTAAATTAAAGGCCATGATGTGCTCTTTCAGGACTGTCTGAACGTCCGACCATTCATGGTTTCGTATACGGGAAGAGAAACACGTTTGTTGGTGGTAACATTTTCATAGCAGGTCCTGATGGAGTGGAGAAAAGTAGTTTTGTAAAACCTTTACATCGCAATTGAAAACAGATTCCAGTTTGTGTGCTCAAAACAGTCCTGGAGTAGTAAAGGTGCCTCTGCAGACCAGCTTTTAACAGGTCTGGTGAAGGGCCTCTGTTTTAACAATGGGGCTCCAGGCAGGTGTTAGACGCAGCGACAGATGGTCAGTATGGCCCAGATGTGAGAGAGTGGAGGCACTGTATCCCTTGGTGATGTGAGAGTCGGCACAGTCCAAAGTGTTATTCCCTCTCCTTGCACACTTCACATGATCAAACCTGGGAAGCACAGTTATTAAATTGGCGTGATTAAAGCCTCCAGCAACAATGAATGCGGGTAGGTGTTCTGTTGTTTATTTATTACAGTTAGCGCATAGCCGAGCTCCAGCTTAGCATTAGCTTCTGGTGGTACGTAGGGGGCTGTGGTAACGGACAGCTCGCGTGGCAGGTAGGTGGGTCTGTATTTTACTGAGAACAGCTCTAAAATCGCGTGAGAACTGTCTGGCAGTGTATGTGCACCAGTCATCCTTTACAAACGACACACAGGCCACCAAAATTACCAATCCAGCCTCTTCTGTGCTTTGAGCAGATCGTTAGTTCGATCTGGTTGAGCCAGGTCTGTAAAAACCCATGACGAGGGGCTGGCCGTGTAGAAACAAATTTTTTCCATGTTGTTGCCAAGGGATCGCGTTTTTGAGGAAGAGGCTGAGCTGCGGTCTGTTCCCATCACTTCTGTCCATGTTGCCATCTTGCAGTGTGAATATCATTGCATCTGATCTTCATCCGCATATCCGGCCAAGTTGCGGAGGCAACAGTCTAAGCAGCAATGCCCTGACTTCCCTCACCCCATAGATACACCCAGATTTTCAGACTGATTCCAAGATGCTCCCACCTGACAGACATGGTCTCTCCAGCATGTCCTGGGTCTTTCTTGGGGCCTCCCCCCAGTGGGACGTGCTTGGAACGGCCCTGAGCAGAGAGCCCTGGACCCAATACTTGTGGAGTATTCTGAAATGATCCCATAAGGGACATAGTGGAACGTCTTCTACAGATCAACAACAACAGTGTTAATATGACATCTAAATCCAATATCTGTCAGATGAAGGTGGCTGTGGAGTCCCTTATCGACGACCACGTTTTCCCACTCAACCAGTGTGCAAGGCTCTGAGAGGAAATCTACTTCAGTTGGTCATGTGACTGGACAAGAGACTGTAAAATCCTCAGTTCTTATGAGAAAGGATCTAGAGGTGTGATTTTGGTGTTAAGTGGGCCTAAATTGCATCCAACCTATGAATTTCTATCAAAAGCGAAAAGTATGAAAACAAGGTCATTTTTAGGGCTGCTGCAGTTCCAACATACAATTTCCGAGCTCAAGTGAATTATATTGAGGGTATTTTTTACATTTGTATGTTCTGTATGCATGTGCTTATGAGGATCATTTTTATTCCTACTGCAGATCGTGGGTGAGTCCATGGTTCAAATATATAGTTTAAAAGAAGAGCTTTCTTTGTTCATTCCTTATCTATTCTCAGCTCTGCCATCATGTTGGCATTCATAAACACACAGCCATAATAAAAGTGCATTAGAGTCTGTTATCTTGTTTTCTGTTTCATGGAAAAGCAAAGAACACGCATGTACCACATTATAACTAGAGCATGTTTCAACCCAGAGATGCCAGATCAAAGAATCAAAAGTCTGTTCGGTGCATTAAGTTCTGATAAAAATCAGCAGAAGCAAAAGACTATGGATGACAAGTCCTAAAATCCCAAATAAAGAAATGGAACAGATGGGACAATGACAAAGCAGATGAGAGAGATATAAAATGAACTAATGCAAGGGAGCTGTGGGAGAGAGAAATAAAATTTGACAGAACACAAGATTTAGAAGAGGGACCAGAAAGAGAGAGCGAAGATTAGCCACAGTGGTGACCAAGAGGAAGAAAGAGGAGACGAGCTGCTCATAATGGATTGATTCTTACATTTCTTTCAGGGCCTGCTCTTCCTGTCTCCTTCCAGATAAATGGTAATTGCCCCGCCGGCTTTAATCATGTGTTGAATTGGCAAAAAAACAGGAGTAAAGCGCTTCTACGGCAATTGAGAATCGATCCTTCTGGAAGTCGGCCTATCGCAACTCCGCTTTGTCTCCCCATCACAAAAGCTCGCACTTCCCTGTACAGAGACTTAGGTGCACCCGTGTCAGAGCGCATGACAGCAGCACTAATTACACTGATGGCGAGCTGAAAAATAGGAGGGTGGGGGTGAAAAATGGTGGTGAAAAAGTTGAACAGTGGGGTGCAGATGGGGTTCTCCATCTTACCTTCAGAGTGCTGGCTGTGGCAGGAGACTGAGGAGGATAATTGTTTCATCAAGGGTGTGATTGCCACCGCTTCCCTTATTCTCCACGAACAAAGAGCATTTCACCATTTGTATCTCATGTAAGTTCTTGGTTGGAGGCTGACAAGGCGATGCACTGAAACCTTTTATCCAGCTCATAAATATGGATGAAGCTTGCAAGTGACAAACATGTATGGTGCTATATAGCCCAGTGTGCCACATTCATAGCAGGTAAGCTGCAAAGCCTGAACACTGAAGCCCCTAAAAGGCTCCAGATTCTCTCCTTGGATGTAATCGCTTGCCATTATGGAACAAAAGTACTTTTAAAGCATTTCACACGAGCCCTATAAAATGCTAAGAAATCTACATAAAGCTATAACAATCATCATTTGTCACTAACCAAAAATACTGCTGCAATGACTCCCACCTTTAAACCATTTACACACAGGTTAATAGACTGTTGGCTGTTTGTAGCATCAATGAAATGCTCCCACTGCAGCTGTCATTTAAACAGAAACCTGTCAGAAGCCAATAGGCTATATTACAATTCATTTATTTTTTTTATAGGAGTTTGACCTTTAAAGGTCACTTCGAGCATGATGGAAGATTCTTCTCATCCACCAAACCAAGTCAAGTCATAATGAAGGGTTTTCTTGTGCTTTGACTTTGATTTGTAATCATTCACGTAGCTTTATTTTTGTATTTACCTTGTTTTTAGTGTTGTGAATGAAGGAAACAGCAAGAGATTTTACTACACAAAAGTTAAAATTTAAATTTATAATTGCACCCTTTAATGTCTAAACCTAGAACATATTTGTGTCTGTATGGAAGCCTTTATCATTATATATATTGAACATTAAATTTCTATCTGATGAGTATATTAAAGCTCTTGATTGCTGCACTCTTATTACTGTGTTCTAGTTAACATTAATTACCTCTTGCAATCAGGGGCCCCTCTGAGGTCATGGCCCCTTATCTGAGCGGTTGAGTGGGATGTAGACAGATTGAATAGGTGTGGCATAAACGGAGTGGGGGGGGGGGTGGTCAGTTCATCCATTTACACTATATTAGTGTCTGCGACCAATGCTGCAAAGTGTCAGCACTTCCTCAGACTCTTACAATGTGGTAACCAGCTTTAATGCCAGATTCTGCCAGGAAGGAGAATTGTTGGACTCAGGAGAGCAAGTCCCCCAAAATGGAAAGTCCGTGTTTTATCAAATAAAGAGTGATGGGCAGTGTGTGACACCGAGACCCGGCCAGTTAACAAGCACTAATGGCTCTACCAGATTACCTGTCCAAGCTGACACACGGCCATCCAAATCTCCAACTTAGCGCCTGCTGTGCCACAGAAAAACGCCTCGGATGTGCCTGCTCCCAACCTCAACACTGCCGGTCTTGCTCCTCCATTAGGAATGCCATTTTCCCACCAGCGGGTCTCAAATTGAGTTTGGGGGTGGCTAATATTCCTGTGCTTGGATACCTATGGGTTGTGTGTGGTAGCGTGTGACATTATTCATCATTTAAGTATAGAATATTAGATTGTGTCACTGATTCTGACTTCCAAGTGCCACACAGCAAGACAGCAAGTAATAAATCAAAAAGGCAGACGACTGGTAATTTCACTTCTCCCAGAAGAAACAGGAGTCAGATCACACAAATTTAGAAATATTGAAACAGTTCAGAACTTGCAGATGGTGTGGCTTTTTTAGTAATAACTTGTGCTTCGAGATACTCTCAGTTTCAAGTGCTGTCGCACAATTCAACAACTGTGAAATCAACTTTCAAGCACACAGCATGTGGAGCAACAAGCGTTTCACTTGGCCAAACGTGCCTGTCACGAGCCTTGTATTGAACCAATTTTACGCAGTCACTCCTGATAAATTACAACTTTTCCTTTAAGTAAACATTATGTATCAGAGCATTTAAAAATATTTAACCCAGCATGAGTTGGAGTACACCTCACGACAGCTCTGAGCAGCTCAGAAGACAATTCACAGGTGCTTAACAGCATGTCATAACAGCCACTTAGATACTAGGTAATTGAATTAAAAGGAGTTCAGAGCTCATTCAGTAAGAGCTTTGTAAGAAGTGCTACCCAACTAAATTGTTGAGCTTTCTCTCATCAAGCGCAATGTTCACTCGTCATTCTTTACACAAACACCAAACGTTATATCAGCAATGTGTTTATGGAACACAGCCAAGAAAACAGCTCTCAAAATGATCATTAACCATGCAGGCAGCAACTGAGCAGTAGGCAATTCAGTCTAAAGACAATCGCAGAGGAACACAATTACTGTTAGCATCACAATAGAACTTGACTGTTCCTTTGAATATTTGTTCACTTTCTTTCCTAGTTTGCATTTACCATCAATGTGGACAATGTTCTTGAAGTGCCAACAATCGTATAGCGCGCAGTTGAACAGTTTCAACGCAGCAAATCTGGTCTCTAAAAAGACAGTCTTTGTTGCTTTGTGGAAATAAACCAACTCTAGAAAAGGCGCCTTTGCCACATCTGTACAGCAGATGTTGAAGTTGCAGTCGTTCTGTGAAAGACATGCTCGCAGATAAACAATGTTATTTGCATGCTGAGCTTAGATTTGTGAATGTTTGGACTGCGATGACTGCGAGGGAGAGCTGTAATTGCTCTAGTCTGCGCCACATCATCTGCAGCATGATGATAAACAAAGCCAAGTGTCCAGCTCGGACTCATTTAGTGCCGGGATGCTACGTTAAAGATAGTGAGGCTGAAGAGCGATGTGACAATGTGATGGATTTGCTGTTTCATCTGATCAGGGTTGCAGCATTTGATATAGAATAATTTGATTATGAGGGAGAATGATTAAACATTTGTCATCCACATGTCATTCATAATAAAATAGAATTAACTACACAGATGCACAAAGCAGTGAGAGAATGTACAGATACCCAAAAGAAAAAGTCCTTATTTGGTCTCTTAGGTGTTACAGAGAAAGAAGGCTAAGCTAGCCAGTCAAATACTCTTTGTGCATGAGTTTGTTGCACGATGTAGATCAGTGGCTCCTGAATTTTGATCACTCTTTAATCTTACTTTTCATTGTCATTCACGTCTCTCTCCCATTACAGTTTTCTTCATACTCATTATTCATTCTTTCTAGGAGTTGCATTTAACTTTTCTTTGTGCCGACAGTTTTTCCCCTTAAGATAGGAGGAGAATGGATGAAAATTCCCAATGAAATGATTCTGTTGTATTTATTCACACTGCAGTTCTCAAGAGTTCCTGGCATGCTGTTGCTCAAAATGTCCCTTGTAGTCTTATTTTCCGATAAATGCTGGCACCCACTCTCATTTCTGTCAGCACACTCTAGATGTGGGAGTCCACTTGCCCACACAGGCTTCAACAGTTTTTTGGGGGGCTCAAACTGGTGCTAGTTAAATATCAGCTGCTTGGGGCCTCACTGTGGCCTTAGCAGAATGCTATAAAAGAGGCCAGATGGTGTGATCACCCAGGGAACACATGGCACCTCGCGACAGACGCCTCTAAACATCATCATCTTGTCTAAATTATAGATGCATGCGAAATATGGAGAGATCTTTTTAAAATTTTAACCCTCGAGTGTCCTCCAAGAAATCAGGTATGTGAACCTGCTATGGAAGTTCCCACTGCCGGCATTCAACAAGACACATTTTTAACCATCTCTGTCGCGTGTTGAAACTTTATCAGTGGCGTGCAGGCCTCGTTTGCGCTGCTGCGAGGGCACAGTGTGATGCTATCAGAGGGTGTATTAGCTGCTGTGTTAAGCTTTAATAAGGAATAGATTAGGGTATTAGAATGCAAAAGGCATGCATCCGTGTGCTGAGGAAAAGGACCGTAAGAGGCCTGATAAGAGCTGTTTCTGCTGATCTCACACATGCATGGATGGTCTCCAGGGAGCTGTTTTGGTCCAGCTCAGTGTTTACACATTCATCACAGAGACAAGTTGTATTGCCAGAAATTGTATCAGTGTAGAACGGACATAAGCAGAAATCCGTGCACACCCCAACACACATATATGTGCATATACTCACAATTACAAAACAATACCTTGTTCTGTAATGAAATGATGCATCTTGACCTCAGAACCTGCAGTCTTGCACCTATCAAGCCCTTGAGATAAGCAGGCTGAGGTTCAAATCCTCTTCTTGTCCCCTAATTAACTCTCAAAGGTCCTCTTGACCTGAATTTTACACTTGAAACCCTTCACTATTACACCTCAAAAAACTGGATCCCACATGGCAAACCTCTCTACTATTCCCAATTATTTTCCTTCCTACTGTCCTTATAATGACATCTTCTCATTAGGAAGTGTTAAGATTATCACCTTAGAGGTTAATCAACTGGATTTTAAGAAATCCAGACATTTTATGGGGAAATATCCAAGGTTTTAGCTGAATATGACCAGGATCATGGACAGCAGCATCTGAAGACATTGCTGCAGTCTTTGATCAACCCAGAGCCAGTTACAAACAGTTACAAACCAAAATCACGCCATACAGATTACTTCAAAGCACTGTCAACATTCCAACCATTTTGCTGTTATTTTCTTAGTCGGAACTAAAGACCAAAGAAAAGCAAACTAAAAGCCATGTTATTTCCCCTCATCTAGGTCCATCATCTTGTCTGTGTTTTATACTCTGAAAGGCCAAAGGTCACCTCCTTTACAGAACACCCGTGATTAGACTGGATTCACTTCTGTCCAGATACACACAGCACAGGCCATGGCAGTGAATTATCACAAACATCAAAAGCTGCCTATCACCAATGATTATGGCACAACATTAGTGGGAACGTATGTCAGAAAGATTGGGAGACGTAGGTGGGAGTGTCTGATATACGAGATGGTGTGGACTGCTGAACCTTTCATCATCTCATCCATAAACTCCAGCCAGTCATGAAATGAGGATGTTAAAATGCTACTGCCAACACAACCAACTAATGGAACAGCCAACATCCTTCTACACATCATTTTGTTCAGAGAACGCACCACTTAAACAAACGCATATATTTTTTAGACCTAAATGAGAAACAGCTGAGATCCTTAATGTTCTGCAGTCAAGGGACACTGAAATCAAGTTGTTTCAACAAATCAAACACGGCCATTAATGATTTAAATTAACATAATAGTAAAGAGTTGTGCTTGACATACAGCACCTACAACAAAAAATATACTCCAAGATTAAGGACATTTACCATAAAACGCTGCAGGATGAGAGTAGGCAGTATTAGTAGCACTGCCGTTAAAGCTATACATTTTGCATTCTCTATAACCCATTATTTAAATACCTAAAATCACTACATGCCTTAAATGTGCAACAGCATTGATTAATCCTAAACAATAACCCATAATCTTGGACACATGTGCTCCCGATGAGATGAGTTCTGGTCATTTGACGACATAAGTGCTGTAAATAGGTAAATTAAAGCCGACCGTTGGTCCACAGAGCCAAACACTGCTGCTTTTACACCTTTTGGTTAATGACTCTAATCCAACCTTCATTACTAAAAAAAAGAATCACTGCTATATTTGGGTTGGATTCCACATGGACACGGCATGTGTGCACATGTGCAGTAAGTGAGATTTATGGAGAAAGTAAACAGAGATGCTTGTCAATGCTGCAACCTCTCTCTCTCACTCACTCTCTCTCTCACACACACACACACACACACCCCTAGCTACTACCCCCTCACGTTTACTGCAATGCACCAGCAGTGGTTAGCACACTCAGAAAAAATGGAGAAAGAGGTATCTAGGAAGAACTGCAGGGAGAAAGAACCCACTAATTATCGAGAGACTTGTAATTTAGAGTGCTACAGTTTCTACTTCCTCTTCATTGATTCTTCAGATGCAGTTTTTAATACAGCCTCATCAATAGCACTGGTGGTCTGACAAATGCAGAGGCAATTTTTCAAACATTTAAGGGTCAATAGTCATTTAATCTGTAGCTGTGTCCCTTGAGTAAAGGGTCTCGATCAATCATGGGCGATGAAAATTCAAATCGGAAGCAGAAATGAAGCTGATCAATGTCCTGTGTCTAGCCTCTACCACCACCCCACTTGCATATGACCGACTTTTCCTGGATTGGAGACATGTTTGCATTCAACCTTGTGTTGTATGTGCTTCTGTGTCGGCAGCATTCGGAAAAGCTTTGGCAGTGCAATGCACCATGACTGCATTAATACCTGTTCTTCCTTTGTTAAGCACCCAGGAGCAGCAGATTGTGGTAGTGAAGAAGAAAATTGTCTTTTGTATGTTTCAGAGAAACAGTTTTTCAAAGACTCCTCACTGCTTATCCAAGAGGCTTCAGTCCTAAACGAACTGGTGGGAATCCCAGAGTTATAGATACTTGGTGATTGTTGGTGGCTTTCATGTGATGTGAACGATGGTGAAACTTTCTGTGGAGCGACCCAGGACAGTGGCTGGCAACTCTTCCACCTGGGCGACTGAACATTCAGCGACACTTTTTCACTTCTTATTCTGCCACGCTGTTACAGTTTAAAATCTAAAACTGCAGGACAATTAGAACCCACGGAGACCTAATTACAGCCAAGGCCAAGTCTCCAGCTTCTTCTAATGGAGCAGTCGAGCACATCCCCAGGGCAAAATCTTCTTGCCAGTTAATTATGCCATTATTCTATTATACCAGATTGACAGAGAGGTCCAGAGCTCAGCTTGACCTCCAGCACTCAGTGAATTCAAGAGATTCCCCGCAGAACTGTGCAGGGCTGTATTATTCCAGGGCTTCTGACTGTCACCTACCCTGACTCCATCAATAAACAGGCACTAGGATGAATAATGAGTGGGCGTAGGTCCAAATTAACCTGCTAAAGTGTCGACACTTGTGATTTTCCACTCCTCAGGTTACCAATACAGGAAGTTTTCCAGGCTACACTGATTGTGAATGAAAGAGTTTCGGTCAAAAGTGCTGGAGATTTATAAATTGTCTCGACCCACTTCTCCAAGCATTTAAAACAGATCAACTAATAAAATATCAATAGCATGAACAATTATGATAATACAAATGCTTAAGTAGACGCTGCTCCCTGAGAGAGTGATGTCATTCCAGGGCTATAATGGACCTTTAATGAACTTCAAATCCCAAGCCAATACATTTCCACTGCATTATCACTCTCCGACCCTTGACCTCCCTGTGGAGTAGACAGAATGCTCTCCCCCTTTCAGAGCTCATTTAGTCACCACACATGCATTAAGACTGACCACTGGATTGTAGAAGTGTAGCGGCGCTATTAATGTGGTATGAATGAAGAAGATGTACTGTGATCTGGCAGTACAAGATGTGCACCCATCTTTTTTCAGTTTTAATCCAAAACCCTGCTGATGTGTATTTGGTACCAATATATTTGTCCAATATACTGGGATTTATGTGAACATCAACATAAAACTCAATTGAACTGGTGAACACATACTATAAAATAGATCTGAGTGTGTGTCGAGTGCAGCTATGAGGATTGCTAGTCTATGTTTTATTGGGGCGGTTGCTGATTTTAAATTGGATCAGTCCCATTTCTGCTTCCATCTACTGTGTTTGCAATTTGAGATTGACTGAACTAGAATAGAATGTCCTTTCTAAAGTTTGTGTGCAACTTTTTCCATGCACAAGTAGAATTTTAAGAGGAATTTAAGATGACATTCGAGCCTTCAAACTAATATCCAAGTTAAGAATTACAACCTTACACTTTGCCTCCCCACACCATTGAGCCTGCACTTCTCTGTCCAGACATTTGGATTCAATGCTTTGTATCACAATCGTTATTAAAATTGTATCCATCCAAATTGGAAATTCTAAATCTCTGTGGACAAAAGATGGTGGGTTTTTTTTCAAAAATGTCTTATTGAACAATAATCAGCACACTCCGCGGTCTCATTTTAAAGTGATGTTTTGCCGCAGCCAGCAAGTAATGAGAGACTAGAGGTGAGGGATGGGATGCAGAGTTCAACTAATTGCCTCATGGAATTTTGTGTCTCCTTCATTATAAAGCAGCTTCTAAGTGTTATTGATTTAAGGAGGGCTGTCTCACAGTCGTGTGGTATTAGAAAGCCCAACTGCTCTGAGGTTCTGCATTATTCAACAGGCATTCTGACATGACGCCTCACAAGGGCCTGCCAATTCCTCTCAGGTGGCATGGGAATAGCCACTCTCAACCATCTACCTTTTTCTCATCACACACATTCACATGTATACACACACACACTCCCAAAACTGGTTCATGGTAAAGAATTACTATATGAAGCTACACACAACATGGAACCACAAACTTCCCCTCTGAATAGAGGTTGTAGATTGTCGTTTTGCACTCTGATCGACCTTTAAGCCCACTGCAGGGTTAATCTATAATGAACTGACTGATTCTGATGTCTCCTATTCCCATCAGTGGCTGCTGGACATCCCAGTATTTCCCTGCAAAGTGGCTGCAGACAACCTATGCCACCTGCAGTAAACTCTCAGGAAGACACAACTTGGATTATATACTGTATAATGATGCACATTACCTGTGCCATTTTCTAGTTTGCATTTTATTTATTTTCTGATGTTCTGACACTTAATATTGGACTTCAGTGCAAAAATCATATCTACAAAACTCAACAAAAATGTAATGAACCTTAAACTAACCCTTGGCATATACATTAATCATTGTTTCATCCCAAATTTCTAATAAAAGGGGCATACAAATGATGTGTATTTTTTTCACTGATTGCAATTATCTAGGGGATCAATACCTTACAGCAATTAACATTTAATATCCTTCCACAGCCACTTACTCCATTAATGGCTGATTGATTATGCAAAGGTTGGAAACCCTGCAGCTGGGAATGGCATGAATATTATTGGTGTCGGTCAACAAAGGCAGGCTGTTCTGCTGCAGAGCCTGTGACTCCAGCTAATACAGCATCAATATGAAGTCACAGCAACCACAAACGAACCGACCAGGAGTTATTTTTGCAAGTTTCTCTCCTGCTCACACTTCCTTTCTCTTCTCCTTGACTTGCACTGTTGGGTTTTGTTTGCGTCTCATCCCAATATCCGCCATCACTCCAAATCCCGTTCCCTTCCTCCCCTGCAGTTCTTCATAATCTAATCAGCTGTGATGTATTTCTGAGTATCAGGGAACTGCTTTCCATTTCAATCAAATTCAAGCCTTTCCAAAGAACCCATAATGCAATCATTTCATACAAAATTCAGGCCCAATTTAGGCCCTATAGACTGTAGATGACTGATAAACACTCCACACCACTCCTTTTCTTGTAGTTCCAATATTTTCACAGTGTATCATTTTATTATTTATTTAAAAAAAAAAAAAGACACTTTGCATTTCTGTGGTGATATAACAGAGTTTAAATTGGCAAAATAGGTAAGATAACTTAAGAAGGAACATGAAGAACGACCGATATAAGAAGCCCAGACAGGTGTGACTAGACTAAAGCATTGTAATTGAAAGAGGAACCTTAGCTGGGTGGACACTTTTTCCATTAACAAGGGACAGTGAAGCAGAGTGATGAGGAGGGGGACTTAAGGTTTCGCTTGATAAACACTTTGTTTTCTGCTGACGATCAGAGGGGGCATTTCAAAGGATACGTCGACAAATCAATAGACTGATTTGTTCCGGCTTCTCCCTGTTCAGACGCGTGCTTGTCCCTTGAGAAGTGGCTGAATGGACTTACAAAAGGAAGGAGCGATGAAAAGAAGGGAGCATGAGAATGAAGAAAATAAATGAAACCTAAGAACTAAAGAGCGAATCGTGGACGCGGAATTTCCTTTAAATGTGGCAGACCAGATGAGTGTATCTGGGTTGGGGATTCAAATATTTGCATGTCAAGAAATGAGATGGTGAGTAAAATAAGAACATTCAAGTACACTGACCAAATCACAGACCACTTTGTTCTGCTTCATATTTATCCAATTCCAGTTAATTTTCAAGATGACTGACTTTATGTCCAACTGTTAACCACAAAACTGAATGTCCCATTTTAATTGTCTAATGGAAGAAATGTCATGTTGGTCAAAGTACACATAATTCAGGAAACCTTACAACCAGACAATTCTCTATTTGTGAGTGAACTCCGGCACAAAATGATCTAGAATTAAAGACATTTTCGAAGGGTCTAATTGAAGGTCAAACGCAGCATCACAGACAGCGAGAAGCGATACAGTTTCCACTAGAATGATTGAAGAACTAGAACCGCGGAAGAATGTGTCCGTTCCTCCAGCTTGAAAACACTTTCACGACCACTCCCTCCACAACAAATAGTTGCTTCTGTGGTATAAAAAGGCGGCAGCAGTTCTCTGGTCACATTTATGTCACCATAAAGGGAAACTTATATAAGAAAAGATGATGCAAAAAGAGGGGGAAAGGTTAGGTAATAGCACGGCAATTATTTATCGTCTCCACAAAAGCAAAAGAGGCCCCGGTGTATAATGACAGCATGCAATTGTGTCTGCAAAGATTTCCATTTCCATTACAGCATTGTTCACTATTGTGAGATTTTAATGTCAGTCAAAATGCTGAAGCACCAAACTCATCTCACCTGCCTTCCAGATTGTCTTGTCAACAAAAAGGATATTTCTCTATTGTGTATTCAATGTGACCGTAACCACAAAAATCATAATGGTTCCTGCTTCAAGTCTCAATTTGAAATGGAATCACAGAGAGAAATAGTTACACAGGTTATATATCAAACAGGATATTACTGTGATTTTTATCAGGGCAGGATTACACTTAATTAAAAAGGGGTTTCATCAGTGACCCTTGTTCTGTACAGTAGGTTTATCAAGATTTCATCTTCAAAGTGAAGCTTGCACTTGACCTGTACTACATTATAAGTAGTTTATAATACGTTTCCAAAAGCAGAGTTTGTGAAAAATTCCGACTGGACATGTGCAATATTTTAAAGATAATGCAAGGTACTGTTTAAGATAATCAAATTATGAAAATGTCAACTAAAAGGATAAGAAAATCATATTCCATGTCAAACAGGTAAACTCTTGTCTGTCTCGAGACAAAGGAATAAATAGGGAAGTACGAAAGCATGTCTTTGAAAAGTTTGCTTGCGTAGCCGTCCCTTTATTTTTCTTTGTCACCAACTTCTATCATCACTTCCCTGGAGCGTCCCTCCACAAGGTGAGTAGAAAAAAAAATGAATATGATAATAGCAAAAATACACAACAGGAAAATCTTCCCACATAAATGAGAAACACAGCCAGGGGTGAGTAGATAAGGAGCGACACATAAACGAAAAGTGTAAAGGTATAAATGTTCCACAGACTGCAGGTATAAATATGTATTAAGAACCAGCACTGCTGGTGCATAGCTGTGGGCTCCCATTCTTCCGCATGGAAAATAGCCATAGATGTCGCGATTCCGTGTTTTAACCAATCAAATCTGCCCCTGGGCAGGTCGGGTTTGATGCACAGAAGGCGCAGTAATCGCAGCCAATCCTTTTGTGCCACTGCTGGGCCTTCTAGGTCACAGACGAGGAGAGTGTAAGGCTTATAAAGGGGAAAGTCACCGAGCAACTGCAATCAGCCCCTGGCTACAAATATGCAATAAAACCATTAAAAGTACAATTTCAATCTAGGCCCATTGTTGCAAAGTTCATACCATTCTGGTCCAGAGGAAAGATTTTTAATTCCTACTATATAAATTCAACTCACTTCATTTCATTTACAGTACTGAATTTTAGAATTTCAGAGTGCTGTGTCATACTGGGACTTGCAGAATTTATGAACAAGTGAGCAGTTGTCACCATCTGAAGTTGTCCCAGCCAGACACTTAACCAATTTGATAAGATTATTTCCATATATAGAGGTCTGAGGATTTGTTGCATGCATTTATTTATAGCGTTAAATGCATCATCAATAGCTGATGAAGGCATCTCTGTCAATCCCTGTAGCGAGTTCAGCTGCACCACTTTAAAGTTTACAACTTCAACTTATCTCTGATATACCCCCCTCTGCACTCATTTTTCTTACACTTAATGTCTGAACTAAAAACTTACTGCCTTTGGGTTTATTGGGTTTTAGGGAGAAATGCCTTAATAATTTTGCAGTCTCTGTCATCGCAATCATGTAATGTGACTACAGTCGACTGTAAACTTTAGAAAAGATTAATATTTGGGTTTGGAAGCCAATTTTGGCGAACTCAAAAACATTCAGCGCTATCTTGGAGCAGTTATGCTGCAATAATCACACACTGAACATTTAAATCTAGTTAATAAGGTGTAAGTATCTTAAGGGGGAACTTGCAGCTCATAAATATCATTTAAAGTGAAACCAATATTAAACTTGTCCTGACTTTAGCAGAATAGCTCATATCTCCAGTGGGAAAACATCTCTTTGCACAATTTTTGTGTATAATGGGAAAAGCTAGGCTTAATCTTGTCAACTATAGCACAAAGCAATCTGAAGGGCTGATCTCTGATGACTGAGATGGATTAGAATTAGACAGAAGCTCAGTCTCAACATTGTTCTGCAGTCACTGTGGCTAGAAGAACAAAGACTAAAGAAGTGTAAGAAACATCTGTGGAGGAAAAATGGATTTTTGGCAGAACAAAAATGGTTGAGAAGACAACAAAAACAAAAAGTGTCAGGTGATTCTTTTATTTTGAGTAGTTTAACAAAAATCAATGCTTTACAACATTTAAAAAGGTTTTTTCCAAATATTTGCTATCTTGAAATTATTTGTACTGATCATAGTAAACCACAATGGCCAAGCAGATAACCGCAGCAGTTGATCAATGTGGTTACAGTTTGATTGAAATCAATCTCCTGATAAATAGTGCTGCATCATTTACCCGTGGAAGCTATTCATTGCTAACATTTCAATACCTGACACAGAATGATGGATAGATATCTTGTTTGAAGATTCAGTCAGTGGGCAGATTATAGGCAACTTTAACCAATGGTTAGATAATGCTGAGCTGACTGGTGGCTAAATGTTGCATAATTAATATCAATGTCCACAGATAGGATAGATGTGTTCATCTGATGTTAGCTTAAGGTGCCAAGGCATATATTACCCTGAGAAATAACTGATAGATGGAAAACAAGAACTACAGATTAAATTAATCCACAAGAAGAAGAAAAAAAACAGATGACCTTATCCAGACTGAACACCAAGAACAAAAGTCCAGTCAGTTGATGCCCTGGGTGGCTGTTTGCACTATAACGGGGCCCTTCTTCTGCAGAGATCAGAAGCAACAGCCCTTGGCCCTCAGAGGTCAGCCTTCGAGATTCCTGGTTTTCATCCTGACATCGCATGTTTATAGACCAAGACAGTAGCACAGAAAGTCCTGAAGAAATAAATCACTTAAAATCTTTTTGTGGCATGTGTGAACCATGAAAATGTAATTGCCACGACACTAATTTCAGGAGGAGCAGAAGAACTGGTCGCTTTGTGTTTCCATCTACGCTCCATTACAACTGTGCAAGTGGACAATGTAGCACTTACAACTCATAATAATCGCAGGTCACGTAAGTACAACCCTCCAGGTACACACACTGTACCCACACTCCCCTACAGCACTCAGACTAGACACAAATCTTATATGCACTAAAGCCCTCTACCCCTTCAACGCACACACTTTTTAAGTAAATATGAGATCGAGAGCATGTTTGTGAAATTGGCTTGGAGCTTTGAGCCCTTCAATAAGTCATGAGTCGAGTCAAGGAATTTGGGTTTGTGGCAGCTAAGACACTGGAAATAAGATAAACATGCTCAGTGCTTCCCTTTAAGGTTCATTACTCTGATGTCCCATGTGAGCTCGAGAAAGGAGGAGGAGTTAATCCATACAGAGTGGGAAAGAAAAAAAAACACATTAACCGAGACCTATCCATCTTCCGGCTGCTGACACCTTCATTTAAATCTCTTATTTCGAAAGGATGTGGAGGGAGAATCGTCTTCTGTATGTACGACTCTTCACACGGGGGTGTGCAAATGTGTGATATGCCTTTGCAGTAAAAAATCCTTCATTATGATATTTTCAATTTAAAAGGGGGCCCAACATTTCCTGCTATTTGAAAAATTAAGTGGCATTTCTGTGGATTAATTTCCGACATTTGGGAGTATATTCATAATGCTAATGCGGGTTGCTGTTTTGATATGCTCTAGGGAATGGAAACTGCAGTCTGAAGGTGAATTCCTATTAATCTATCCCAGGCCCATATTTTAAACATGGCCCATATTAAAACTGCAGTTGGCGTTTCATCAACAAGAGGTCTATAATACCTTCAGGGAAAGCAATGCACGATGAAAAATTGCATTAATAGTTCAGTCTTATCTTTTGAAACTTTTCAGATTTCCCTTACAATCTAATCAATCTTCACCCAAATCTCTCACAAGCTAATGATTATATATGTTAAGTGGTCTTGTCGTCAGGTCTCTAGTTGCCCAGTATAATTAGGAGCCTCAGAAAAAGGATCTACTGGTGTTAATTAAATCAGCCCCTGGTGTTCCCAGCTCCCCCAATGAGACCAGTTTTGTGCCAGTGCTGCCAATATTACAAAACAATGCTCAGCTCACTCCTTCCTCTCTCCACCCCCCCCCCACAAACACACACACAGAGACACCCACCCATGCCACGATTGGCACTAATCAGACAATTAAGCCTGTTCTGGAGCCATGGGCCTATGTCACATGACAGGAGTGTTATTGGAGGAGAGGTAAAGTAATATAGGTGACTGGAAACGCAGCACGTCACATTAAACACCTGTGGCGTTTTAAGGGCTCTGCTGCAGCCTTCACCTGTTTAATGGAATTAATGAAATCGCTGTTGAACTGTGACAACTCGAGCATTACCATGAACAGATTCATTTGTAGAGGTTGGTTTCCACAAAAGATTTTCAAGAAGTTTCACTAGTTTTAATATCGTGTCCAATCTGACCAATGTTGGGAACGTTTTTAATCTTGGAACGTCTTATGATATGACACAATAAATGTGATCTATTAGAGTGTGCAGCCATGTTATTAGGTGTAAACGCTGCATTAGCGTTATAAAACCACCAAAAGGCCCATTGGAGCAGTTCATCACAATTTCATCAGTAAAAATTCATTTAGTTGTTGCCATTATTAAAGGCAACATTTCGGTTTGTATATTTAATCAGTTGTGAAAAATAGTGGGAAGCTGCTGTAGAAGGCTCGCTTCATTACAACTAATCAACTGATCAGCGCAGTCCAAAAGTGAATTTACGTTGGCGATATAGAATCTTGCACATATTGCAAATACTATTACATAAATGTTGAATAAGCAAGCTGCACACAACACCAGCGACTATAGATTTTTCTGTACTATGGCTCGTCTCGTGTGTCTTGACTTGCACTGCTTTGTCTTGGAAGCATTTGGAAGCTCTTCACTCCCAGGGTCAGCCTCCGTCTATCATGGCAGCCAGAATTAGCAGCGGCGCTGCCAGACAGTGGTTTCCCTTTTGCTGTCAATAAAGAACGTTTTGTGAATCATAAATGTTGGGATCATTTATGTTGCCTCCCTCGAGTCATACACAGTTGTAACACCGCAGAGCAAAAATATGATCTGACAGGATATCCCCGAACGGCAGTACAGCGTAATATAAAATTCAATATCACAGTTTAGAGCACATTTCTGGGAGTGATCCAAGTTTTTCCTGTTCCCTTGCTTTCACTCTGAACACCACAAAGAGAGTAGAAAGAAGCATAATTCAGTTTTCTTTGGGCCGAGTGAGAGTAGAACCCCCATGGTAATGTCATTATGACAAATACTGCATTCGGAGCGGCTCACACTAACACACACACACCACTGGGCCAAAACTTCAGGGAAGAAAGACCTGCTTTAACAAAGTAGAAAATTATTTCTGATGCATAATAATGAAGCAGAGCTGAATCAAAGCCCTGGGACCACTGCTCCACTGCCACACTGACAACAATGTAGTGTATTTGCAACTGGTTTTTCAGCTGCGTTGGAAAAAAAATGGTTCAATCTAGCCTGACTCACCAATAAAGCTGCTTTTCTAATCACTGCAGTTCAGTTTAGGATAGTATGCCATTAACACAAAGAGTCTAGTTCTTATGATTGAAAGTTAAATCACTTTTAAATTAATAAATGTTGTAATTATCTGCAAAATCATAAAGCCAGTTGTGCAGAAAGAACACACCCTCAACTACACACAACTTATTGTTCTGCCAAATGCTTTGTCAGCGGTGAAGGTCACAAGAAAGACGAACGCAAGACAGGAAATCAGATACAAAAACAGTGCTCCATGGGTTCAAACAGAAATCCAAGTACAGCAGGTCACCTGTGGAGCCCTGCGAGTTTAGTAGAGACTGAAAGAACAGGAAAGAATCCACAAGCCTGAAAACTTCCACAGGGAGGACAGATACAGGAAGACTGAGGAGTATTTAGGTCTCTTTAGTGCCGAATTGCAGCCCCTACTTGATTGGGTGCTTTGGGGGGAATGGAAAAGCTCTCCAGCCAGGTGCTTATCTCAGACCAGGGCTTACAGAGTCAACCGACCGCCAAACTGCTTTACCCTGACAGCCAGACACTTACAGGCTAAGTTCCAATCAGCCTGTGAGGAGCAATGTCCGGGAAAGATATTTCTACCAAGTTAGTGAAACTTTTCCTAAAAAGATATTGCCTTTTAAGACTTGACCATACATATGTTTAAAGGACCACTGCCTCTAATTTCAATATTTACCAAACGTAGCAAATTAAAGCTAAAGCAAATTAATAGGCGAGAAAGGAAAGTGGAAAGGTTAAACACAACTATTCCTAATTAGGGTCACCGAGAGCCAAACTCGACCAGAGTCGCTCCCGTTGACGAGGCTTTCCACCAGGCTGATCGGTGACATGGGACCCGCGGATATTTCACATTTTCCTCGATTGCAACGATCAGCCGTAATGTCCTCATTCACTAATGCGATCATTGAAGCCATTGTCGTTCTGAGAAGTTTTCCAGATGCTCCTGTTTCATAGATTGTAGTTTAATTGTTGTGTCCATTAGTTCTGTCTAAATTATTTTGGTATGACCTGATTGACCTTCACACTTATCTGTCCAGTCTTGAATGCCCTCTAGAGGTCATTGATGTTTCACCTTTTCATCAGTTAGCACCAAAATTGTCAAACATTGGCAAAAAAAAGAAAAAGCATAAGAGTACTTTTAGAAAGTACAAGTGTATGGAGTTAATAAGTCATTTAAGTAGACGTATCACAAGTAGACATATCAGGTGATCATTTATCAGTTTAGTCAGTCACTTGGTCACTAATTGGTAATCAGCCCCAAAAATCCTCATTGTGTAAAGTCTTCTGCTGAGTAGAGCAAAAGAGTTTTCATTTCCAAAATTTGCATTAGAAGAGATGGCTCACTCATTTAACATGAATAAAGTGTAATAATTACCCAGCAATTACACTTTAAGATGCTTTTAAGATAAAAATAAAATAAAATAAATAAACACCTCTTCCCAAACCTTCTCAGTGATGAAACGGTGGGAGAACATCTGCGTTGGAGAACGGTCTCATTTGCTGTTCAATAACTGTGCACCTGTCATTATGTGTTCTTCCATGAACCCCAGCAGCAGTGGCACAGCGGCTGCAATAAAGTTATCACTGCATCTAAGATGATATGATGACGGCATGATCGGCCTGACTGAGGTGTGGGGGGGGGGGGCAATGAGATAGTTCAGAAGGGCTGCTGATAGTGAATAAGAAAGAAAAGGTTGAGCCCAGAGAGAGCAGAGGAAAAAGATAGAGAATGCGATAGGAAAAAGTACAGCATGTGGGGCTGCAGGCCTCTGTGTCCTGCAGGGGATTACAGATGGCGTTCAGAATTAAATCAAAACTGTGCTGACTGCCAAGGAATGGGCTCTGCATCACGGCGGGTAACACAGGGACGGAGGGGAAGGCTGCCACAGAGGGAGCAAGGGCTGCAGCCGCAGTTTGAAAATCGCTTTCAAATGAGTTTTTGAAATATCTAAAAATAAATTGCCTTTGAAAAAAAGTCAACACATGGCTGATACGCCGGCTGGATGGGGGCCAAGAGAAAAGTGGCTCTCTCCTTCAATTTGTCCTCATTTGAGTATTCTTCCATACATTGTACCATTTGTTTTCCAACATTCTATTCCCTTCTTTCCTCTCCCACTATGACACTAACCTAAATAGAAAATAGAATTAATGCTTCAGGCACCGATTACATTATTTACAAATGGGTGGGTACAATAAACATTTAAGATGTAACGACTGCTCACATCTCTGAATCATGGCCCTCTCGATTTAGTCTCTTATTTGTCTTAACTGCTTATACGCTAACATCCTTCCATTGCTGTTGCTGATCTGGCATGTTAAATCATTACTCATCGGTTTTGGAAAGGTGCGTTGCAACAGAACACCCATCCACACCTTGGACCATTAACGCTCAAGAGTTCACACAGCTGACCATGGGCTTGGTGCCCGACAGGCCTTAAAATTAAATCTCGGTGCAGCCAAGCAGGTGTAATTCTCACCTCTGACCTCGCAAATAGCAAGGCTTTCAAATGTTTCACTTTTCTGTACTTCTGTAGACTCTTGTTTTGGCAAATGTTGGAAATGCTACCATAATGTGCACATTTCCTCCATAAAGTGAACAAGAAACAGTACATACCAATGCATGGAGCCGTTGGTCCCCTAAAGTGAGATGCCAGCCAAAACATACAGTATCTATAGAATGTAACAGACCAATTTTTAGGACTTTTTCCATCAATAGCCAGGATTTAAAAAAAAAAAATGTTCCCCAACAGTCTCAGAATCTTATCAAGATCCACTAACCTGACAGTGCAAACTGGTTTCCTGAGACTGAGAAACATTACACTGATTGTCACATCTGGCTGCCTACAATTTAGCAGAGCAGACGGAAGAAAAGGGAAGTGCAAATACTATGAAGAATGAGCCACTTTAATGTGGCTTTCTCTCTTAATGTGTTCAGCATCAGTGCAGTAAAACAGATGATTAAAGCTGATCATGAAGGCACGTCTGCTATAAAATGCGGTATGTGTGAGAATTTCCTCCAATCATTAAAATGACGATTTATCCTATGCAGATGCAAATCTACCAAAATCTCAATTAAAGTGTGGCAGTTGGCACATGCAGAGTTCCTCAGACCAAAACATCTCAAATGGGGCTCCAGACTTTTTTTTTTTTGGCGGCTCAAATGGGACTGGGACTCGAGCTAAACTGAAATTTGATTTAAGAGCCTCAAAGCACTAAATTTAACTTTTAATAGTGAAAAGACTAACGTCTTGACACAGACAGCAAATTTACAATGGTCTGAAAGATGACAGTGATCAACACCAATGCAGAAAAAAATAGACAGTAAATCAAGGACAGGACCCAACTGCCACAAGTCCCTTTAAACCCATTAGCAAAGAAACTGAGACACAGATGTTTAAAAGTGCACATGGCCCAGAAGAGCTGGCCTAATCACAAGATAAGTCCTTTTAATTTTGATTACTTGAGACTTGTTGGCATGTAGCGGGACCCGCTGTCACTCCAGATACTACAGAGGCATACTGGGAGCATCAAAACAAGAGAGGTACACATGCTGGTTCCCAGTGGTGCTTCATGGGAAGCCAACAGCTGTGGGGAAAGCTTGAAGATGGCACAGCGGTGATAAATAAACAGGAAAAGGACTCGACTGGCTTCTGATCATATATATTAAGACATGAAGACAAACACTGTAATCAAACACAACATTCATCTGGCCTGAGCTGCAGTGGGAGCAGATAAACAGCCACTGGAGGTCGGTCCGGAGGCAAAACCAGAGATAAATTCATATTATTTGGCTCAACATTTTAGGTTTTTGGGAGCTACAATCGAAATAGAAATAATACTGTGCAGTTTTAGGCAATTTAATCCCATAAGAAGGAATCTTAAATTCCATTTCTATGCTAGCACGCCACAGCCTCTTTCAAAATCAAAATCACAGATGCTCAAGAGCAAATTTTCCATTTCATGAGGGTAGAATGTGGAAATCCCAAGATGATAATCAATCTGAAATGACCTTAGGCCTTGTCATAACATTGTCACACAATCCAACAAGCACAATCACTATTGTCTGGGAGTAATAGAACCTACAACCATCTCAATTTCTTCAATTAGTTACACACACACACACACACACACACACACCTCTGGCAGCCCAGGAGCAACAATAATACATTACAACTGCATTTTGGAGACATTATGAATAAGCAGTGATTCACAGCAGCTGCGTGATTAAAGACGCAGAGCCTTCAGGCGTCCGGAGGCCTAATGATCCCACTCTGCCTTTTGTTATTCTCACTGGCTGAGGGCACGCCACTAAGCAGCAGCCCTGGATGTGTGCTTGCGCCGAATGAGGCCTCATTATTAACAAGCTATTCACACAACCTTGCGTTGAAACTGAGCACCCAGCCGTGATGGATGAAAGAGTCGGATGCCCGGGTGTCCCCCTGGCGCAGATGGGCCTGCTCCCTCATCTTGCATGATGATGTTGATGTCCACGCGTGTGTGTGCGTCTGTGTGTCAAACTGACATATGTTAGTGGGCATTCATTGCTGGCTCGTAAATTGCCCTCTTTGAATGCACTGTCCAGCCCCGATGGCGCACACTCCCTCAGCGATCGGCAATGTACATATTTACATAATGCTCTAATGCAATAAAACAAATGAATACAGTCCTTTCAGTGTGCTTGGAGAGGCGCTGTGGCACACAATGAACCTGCCCACGCCATTTCTACACAGCAGCTGCCTATTCAGAGCTTGCCATTAAGATGCAATTTAGGCAACAGTTATGTATAGATGAATTAGAATAACAGTTACATGGCAACGAAACTCATTGTTTAGGCTCAATCCTGCAATAATTACAACACCCTAACCTACAGTTAGTCCAAAATTTTTGGCCTGGTCAAAGTTGGTTAGTTATGCATACCCCCCAAGCTCTTTCTACCTATCAGATTCTGGATCACCCTGCAGCTGACCATTCGCTAAATTATTCACTCGAAAATAAGTCCACATTAAAAATGCATTGGACTTGTGAGAGTAAGACACAAGCATAAAGTCTACAGCTAAACACATGGATGGAGGTCAGTGCACCAAAGCTATTATGAAGATCATGTGGGACTCTTTATGACATGCTTTTGAACAATAACCCTTTGGAGTGTGTCTAAAAACACATTTCCCCAACATACAGGGGAAAATATAAAAACAAGGTTGAGGAACCAACCAGTCACAACTGAAAGTTGACTCTCAAAGTAGAATTCTTAAATTTATACAAGATCATACGCTAATGAAGAGAAGCATTCAATTGCAGTCTACAAGCTTACACAGAAAAAAGGGAGTTTCAATAATGATGACACAGAACCATCAAAACCAAATCTGAATTTGTATCACATGCTTAACTAGCATGTGCGCTAAACAAAGACAGCAGGATACAGCCCTCTGCAGTATCTTAAAAGGCATCACGAATCTGCTTGTTTAGTACGGTAATAAAGATAAAGCTGCTCAAGATTGCACAATGTTCAGATCGTCTGATTTTTGCTGACAGGACCAGACCGCCTCTGCTGAGTGTGAACCTTCAGACCTCCGCAGGACAGGAGGCAGTCCGCAGACGAGGACTCAGCAGCTCATTACGCCAGGTTTAATGGCCTTCACCCTGGCCCATGACTATGAAGAGCGCTGCTGGAGGCTGAAAGGTCAAAGTTCACGCAATATTAACAAGGCCGAAAAACTCACATGTGAGGATGCTTTCAGGGTTTCATATCTGTCTGTATGCATTTTTAGAAAAAAATAAGCTATTTTACACTAGCAGTTGTGATGAATTTCTTGAAATATTTCAGTCTTTGCAAATATATTAAGAGTGTAAAAATATCCATAGAAGCTGCTTGGTATATTTATTACTAAAAATCCTTAGGAAATTAGTTATGCCAGCGTAAATGTTTCAAATTCTGCATTATGTAGAAGGATATCCAATCATCACACCGACTTCGGTACGAGTGCCTGAAACCTATACGGCCTTCAAGCTCTCCCCTTCTCCACTGGTCTTGCTTTATAATTCTGCAGTCACAGCCCTGTTTTCTTCTCTCCTCTAGAGAGGTGTAACGGTCGGCTGGAACACAGAGTACAAGCAAAACAATGAGGCCTGTTGTGAAATGGCCATGGAATCAATGGGGGTTATAAGAAGGCAGAGCACGGAACTGCAGCTGGTCAATTATAGAGAGGACATCAAGCACACACACGTAACCGTGAAAGCGGCTGGCCTTTAAAAACAGAGCTACTTTTCACCACTCAGCTCTTTTTCTTGTGCTCTACATAGATCACTATTAGGGACTTGTGATGTGTCTGTGGCATAAAATCAGACTTTTATGGACAAATTGATATTCCTCCAAAGATGGTTCTCTTCAGCTTAAAATGGACCTGAAGCCAGTCAGCTTCAGCTGTTCCTCCTGCGGAACAAAGACCTACAGCTGGGAAACCTTAGATTGTTCTTTGTTCCTTCTCATTCTCTCCTTGTGTTCTTGTTTTTTAGGTTGTTTTTTTTAATTCCTGCGGAAGCTTTTTTCCGCTGAGGAACCTGGTTCTCATCAAATGTCTTCAGCTCAGTCTTAGAACAGACTATTAAAGATATGCAGCATTGGTCTTTACTGTGTCATTGGGTTCATTTATGTGACCACAAACCCCCAATAACTGGGATCAGATAAGCGTAGAGCATCAACATGACGTCAAACAGAAAATATGTGAAACCAAAGTGACTCAACAGCATCTAACTCGCGCTGAAGCATTTATTTTGAGCAAAATCCCCGTTTCGTATTACAGATTGACGGGAATGAAGGTTGTGGTATTTGTGCACAGTTTGTGACTAATAGAATTTCATGTTGAGCATTCATCGCATAAAAAAGAATTTCGATGAGGCTTACTAGGCTGCAGCAAATAAGAATTCTACGCGGCTGGTTTGGAAGCATGCTGCTGGAGCTTAAGATCTTGTGATTATGCAGATGTGATGCTGCACATTAGGTCAGAAACAGCAAGACATAATGCAATAAAGGAGATTGTTTCTGCTCCCCTTCCCCCTTGTTAACCACATTCAGGGTTCAACAAGCACCCGTGCATGAATAATAGTATTGTAAAGACGTTACTGTGGTCATGTGACCATGTGCTCCCTTCCTACCGAGACTGAGCTCTCTACAGGTTTGGACAGTGACCCAAGGACTGAGTTCTGTCTCTGGGTTTCCATCTTTTCCTGAAAAAGGTCACCTCTCTTTGAACTAAGAGGCTTTTACAAGGTTGCCAAACTTTTGCCTAGCAACCCTGATTATTGTACTTTCTTTGGCCATTAGACTTGACAGTGAAGAGGAGGTAAAACCGACGCACAAAAACCTAATTTTCTTGAACAATCAACATGTATAAGGAGACATGGAGATACACCTTTTATATTCAGACTCATTTCTCCTTCAATGACCCAGACATCCACAATAACATGCAGATGTGTGAATATGGAAGTAATGAGCTTTTAAACCACCACACTTTGCTTGTTTTGATGTGTTCCTCAGGTTGCAGAGACAAACACTTGACAAACACAACGCCGTACACTGCTTCATTGTCTTTCCTTGAAAGATCTTGTTTTCTTTTAATCCCGTTTTTCTTCTTTATTATCAGCATTTTGTCTGAGAACACACTATTCTCAGAGAATAAAGGCAGAGCCTTGACGTGATTATCTATTTTGAAAACATGAAATTCCCCTCGTTGCTCCCAACCACAGAACTCACTTCACAATGTTCTGAACCATTTAATTAAACCTGCATTGACTGAGATACCATTAATAAAAATAAAACAAGACGGATAGAGGGAAGTGAGAGGCGACACAGTCGTAATGAAAAGATGTGAATGTGTAGGTCACAGAGCAAAATGAACAGAAATATGAATCAATACCGGGTTCATTATACAGATTTCAGGCAGTAACACAGAGAGGAATGAATTACGAACAGACAGCTGATCCAAACAACACTAACTGGGGAGGCATCAGAAATAAAGTGGCATTGTGGAAACACCTTAAAGGACAAAAGAGGGCTTAAGATACACCAAAGAAGGACCAATGGTGGAAAAGAGGGATCCCAGATGTGCACAGCAGTAGCACCTGGTGAGATGCAGGAGAACTCCAAGCAGAAGGAACCCCACAGCACTGGAGATCTATCAGCACCTGCGTCACCTCAACACCTCAGGAGGGACCCACCTGATGCCACCCCAGAGAGCAAACGCCACTCTGAGAAGGAACAAATCAACTGGCCCAAGAACAACGACACAGAATAATACCAACTAGACTAAGATCTCAATGAAATGCTAGAAGCCACAGCAGCGGGGACAGCGGCGGGGACAGCGGCGGGGACAGCGGCGGGGACAGCGGCGGGGACGAAAGTCAATACTCTCACCACTCTACCCTACAACCTGGCAAACGAGCATTTTGGACTTGAGAACAAAGTTAAAGTTTGAGGGGAGAAATTCAGACACATATCACGCTAAGCATGAGAAAAGAGCCCGGGCTGATGAAGGGAAGGCATTAGGGACCTGAGGAGTGAACTTTAGGAAAGTCTCTGCAGACTCTGAAGAGCAGAAAGCCAGAGGAAGAAGGCAGAGGGCTGTTTTTTGCCAAAGGAGGAGACCTCAATTGCTGACCAATGCAGAACAATCTCACTGCTAAATGTAGAAGGTAAAATCTTTTCTGTGCTGGCCATGGGGACGGCCTCCTACATGACAGAACGCTGCATCCACAGAAAGTTAGAAATGCAGGTTTCTGCGGATGCCCAGAACATAGCAGCACTCTCGGTTAGATGATCTTTGAGGCTCAAGCCAGCAAAGGGAACCCAACTGTTGTACGACTGGATTTGGCCAATGTCTATGGATTAATCCCTCACCCATTCAGATTTAGAACACTACCAGATCCTTCAGCACATCAAGAGAATCAGCATCAGCTACTTTGGTGGAATCCAGCTACGTTACAAGACCGCTCTTTTTACAACTCTTCAAGTGAGGAGGCCTAAAAAAAAGTGTATCGCAACTGGCTGCACAATCTCCCCCACACTCTTCCAACAGCCCCCAAATAAGAGGGTCCATGGAAAAGTCTTCCTGTGACAACTACAAGTCATATGAAGGCGAGGTGTGAGCCAACTGTTCTGGGCCACATGAATGAAGTTTAAGGCAAAAAAACCTATGATGATCAGGAACAGGAAACTGACCAAGGGAAGCAGCTCACAGGAGGGAGGTGGTAGCAGGCAGACCGCGCTGCCACTGCCGACCCACCACCAGGTGGTTCATCTCCCCTCCGCTGGAGTAGAGAGGAAACTTTTACAATGTGAATATCAGTCCTTGCAACATCCTTTTCCCTCCAATCCAAGATGTGTGGTCACAGAATTCCATCAGTGTTATATAATCAGGACAAATTAAGTTCAATGTGCACATTCAACAGTCATATGTCGTCAACTTCACCTCCCAGAATAATCTAATGCACAAACGGTCGGCAAAATCATTGAAATCTGGAGAACTCTCGTACGAGCCCCTAGAACAAAACATCTGGTGACTTTCAAGCTTTCAGAGAACCCCATGAAATCTCAACACAGTTCCATGAATGATTGCTTCGTGTACTCAGAAACACTTCAGAAATCCATTTTCTGAAACATAACTTCCTGTTGTTGCATCTACAAATACAAACAACTACATCCATAAAGACTGCAGACTAACAGGCAGACCTACTTGCAGATAAACATAGTCAGAATTTAAAGTTAAAAATAAAACTAAATCCCACTCTTGACATGTCCACAAGTTGCAGATAAATCAAAACTCAGATTGAACTTATTCTTGATTGTCTTGTTTTGACATTGTGCATAATTTTCCAACTTTCCAACTAAAAGCACTGATATTCATGTAAGTCCATAGTTGAAAACATTAAAATGCTCTACATCTCCAAGGCCATACTAAATATAAGACAAATACAACAATGCTACCATGTCCTCTTGTCATTTCAAGGTTAATACCTGTAGAGGTGCCAATTATTCAATGGGAAGACAAACTTATTTTATACATGTAAAATAGGCACAATAAACTGCATCTTAATTTGACATTATCGACAAAAATCATGACACACAGCACAGAGCAGGGAAAACTTCACCGCAGGCTAAGTCAACAGAGGTCATCGGTGCCTGTTCTCAGAGTTAAATATGAATTCATTTGTCACATGCTTGTATTCCGTAGCATGACTCTGCAGAGAAGCAGCCTTTCCATAATTTTGTTTTCGTCTGGTTTATGGTACTACAGTGCCCCCTACTGGCCACTGTGAACGTTACCTCAATGCGGATCTACAATTCTTAAATGGAATAACTTTAAAAGGAAGGTTTGCCAATGTTGACAGTTCTGTGTACACGTGTCGTTTCATATGAATCACACCAACAGCGATAACCTAAATCTGAGCGCACAACCAAATTTACTCAGAAAATGGACCGACTACTCATCTTCATCAGTAAATATTAAATTTAACAAATCTTTCAACTACAGTGTGAACTCAAATACTGCAAAGATAAAACATTTTGTAACTGAAATGATGAAACACTGCAAAGGTAGACTAGAAACGATATTTCTACACCACAATCCTCAACTTCTTCATGGTTTGAACCTCTCACCGATCCTTGTGACGGTCCACACAATTACCTTCAATTATCCTCACTTCCAGCTCACCAATTACTGCCCATATTGATTCCAGACCCCCAGGCTGTAATCCTTATCTATACGGAACCACAGCCCATGGCCGAACAAGCAGAATAGAACCAAATAATAGGACCTTGGCTCCTTAAAGCTCGCCTTCTTTTCACTGTCTACGTCACACTGGTGCTTAGCTAACAGAAATGCTTTTCTATTACAGTTCCCTTGAGAAACAAATAAGTTAAAAAAATTTAAAAAAAAATAAAAAAAACTGTTGAAGTTTCCTAATTGGTTAGAATACAGACAGGTGTCACAATATTCAAACCCTAAACAGTCACCAAGATGCAAAATTAATTTAAAAAATATCAAAATCAAAAAAGGGAACCAAACAAATGGCTCCAGTTCTGATTTATTCATGCAAAAGCAGGGTGCATTGCAGGGAAACCTGTATGAAAGAGACAGGAGGAGAAGGAGTCCTGCTAGATTTTTGAATATAATCCTTGCTGACATTTAGGAACACACAAACTCAATCAGCTGTCACCAGATGTACAGCCAGTGGAAACATCCATCCTCTTGGGTGGAGGCGAGGGCCGCAGTGACGCCTCCCCGACACCGATGTGCTGTACAATACTGCCCCCTTGTGGTGGCATGTGTTCAGACAGAGACGACAGCGTCGAAGTTCAAAAAAGTAGCGCAAAAAGGTCCCTCAAGTCTTACCTTCTGCACAATTTCCATGGACACCCTGCAGCATCAGCGTCACTTCAGGCCACCGAACCTGTTGAAGATGTAATATCAATTTTATGATGTCAGAAAAGCCCTGGAGAGGATTTTTATAATCCTCAAACATGGGCATTACATTTTTAATTAATTGTCACTTGTAATTAACTGACGCGGCCGCTGGCATTTACCTCCCCAGGTGTATTTAGCGTCAAGTGAAGAGGTCTTTAGAGTTCAAACACGTTTATCTGTAACTGGAAAAGACACAGAGAGCGTTAAAATTAATGTTTTTCTCATTTATATTAAAGAGACAACTAGTACTACTGGTTGTTCCTCAATTAACCCTTTCCCCAAAAAAGACAACACCTTTTTTCGTGTGTGTGTGTGTGTGTGTGTGTGTGTGTGTGTGTGTGTGTGTGTGTGTGTGTGTGTGTGTTAGATATTTACTCTGATAGATATTTTTTTGGTAGTGAAATATAAATCACACTTACCAAAAGTATAAATATTCGACCAAACCTGACGCAGCGCCTCCATCGAGCCTGTCTGGGTAAACCAGGTGCTGCTAATTGAAACCTATTAACTTTATTGACAATGGCCTCGTGAACACAGCACATGAATCAGACCAAAAGAAGAAGAAAAGAAGAAAATTCAAAATCAATTAAAAACATCAGTGCAACCACAAATTATTTGAAAACAATGTTTAGATTATATAATATTGAAAACCAAAAATAAGCAACAAGTAAAACAGAAGTTCCGGTAAAGTGAAAGTTTGGTCCATGAAAGGGGCGTGGTTAGTCTAGATCTAATGTGGCATTCATGTTTATCGGATATTTCCATTTTCCTTATGGATTAAGACTACCGCTTGGAAACGGGCTGAAAATTTAAAACAACTAAATAAAATATGGGAGTCAGATTGGTGTCATCGCAAAATTTTAAGTGCATTCGTTATTATAAGGTGCAGTCATGATGAATATCCCATCAATTTTGTTACTTAATTCCTAGTTCAAATGCATCTCAAGATCCAGAATTCGCCATGACTTGACCATGTATTTATGTGCACAACAGACAATTTTGTAAACCCCTGTTTCCTCTTAATTTCTGCCCGTACTAGTAAGAATTGCGACTTTTACAAGAGCGCGCATAGGATGTCCCTGAACGCAGCACTAGTGCAGAGCGCTGTTGTGTGCGCTGCGCTCGTTGTATCGACTGTGTCGCTGCTCTGTCCTCCATTAGAGCTCGGATCCATCCCCACACTACGGCGCAGGCCCGAAGTAGCGCAGCCGCTCTGAGGTTAGTGCCCTACCGCGCAATCTCCATTTATTTCAGCCCTGGCGCAGCCGCATCATCGAACCCGGCAGCGTCGGGGTGAAAGATGCAGCGTGTTTAGATGTCGACTGGAGCGTTTCTGGGGCGCATTGGTGGATTTTTCGGAGGAATCGTGCAGTAGTCGTGCATCGAAGAGCTCGTAGACAGTAGAATAGCATTGAATGAGACGCGGGCCACCGGGCCTGTTGCAACGATCTTGTTTTGTTTCGTATTGCGCGCCTTGCGTGCTAGCCGCCGCAACCTACAAAGGTTATCTCAAATTAAATAGAGAATGGAGGCGAATTTATTGTCCCAACATAATCAAAACCACAGCCGTTCTCTCTCGTAACTAATGTTCATTCAGAGAGCCAAAGCTAAACGGCTAAACGGATGGCTAGCTAGCTTATTAGCCAAACCTATGGTATTGCTAGCTTAACTCTATTTTGGCAGTCGTTATCAATCGACCCGGCGTGTCTATTAACGTTACATCGCTTCTATGCATTTGTCTCAAAGATTAACGTTAAATAAATGTTGTCCTGGGTATTTAAAATCTGCATATAGAATAATTGAATTGTGCATTATCCCATGGAACCCATCAAATTGCAGTCAAGTGCATGTGTGTATATAATGAATGGGATCATTTCGTGTTTATATTTGTTTTATTTACAAACCATTTAATAAAAATACATTAGAGGTTTACGTCATTTCCCCAGGTTCCCTTCCCAACACTATAATTACTGTTTTAGTAATACATGAGTACCCCCCCTCACTCAATTTCTACCAAAATACAATTTTAAAGAATTAGTGATTCTTGCTTTGTGCTGCAATTCCCAACAATTATGTAAGGATATGAACTAGAAAGTAGCTCAAAGATTAGGCAAAAAGTCAAGATCTTTAAACTGTTAGCAAACTATGGGGGGGTAAGTTCATTAAAACTGGGTATGTTTGTGTTACTCTTTGGAAGAAATGCATAATTCTCAATGCTGGATGAAACAAATGCTGTGTTGAGCTGTGCACACAAGCATGCATGAACATACACAAAATACACATCACTTCTGGATCTAATTTAATGTACATTATTTATAGTGATGCCGTCATCACACAAAATGTGGGTTCCCGGGTGAAAGCAATGCCTACCTGGTAGGACAGAAGGTCCAGCTCATCTGCGGCTCTCGAGTCGATTTGGGCCCCCCTGGTAGAAAGTCAAGACACTTGGAGAAAGATATAAGTTGTCTTCCCTTAATGAAGGGCCACCCCTTTATTAGCCCCTTGGTTTGAGATCCTCTAAAGGTCAAGGGTCAACATCTCTAAGATCCTTTTTAATCACGGAGTGTTTTCAGCTGCACTCTTTGCACCAGTAGGAGGTGCTGTTGGGCTTTTTTCACAGGTAGTTAAATAGTAACGATCTTGCCCACAATTCATCCTTTGTTTTTCTTTTTAGTGATCATACTACAGATCTGCCGGGTAGACCAGGTGACTGAACATGGACGAACACGTTGTTCATCAGACGGAGAGCATGACCACAATTGAGGCCAGTGCCGTCAGCCAGCAGGTCCAGCAGAGGCACTAATAAATATAATAAACCGGGGAATGCCATCAATGACACAGTCCCATCTCTGTCAGCTATGATATTTAGAAGTTCTTGCCCCTCACAGGTCCACGTGGCGACCTTCACTGACGCGTCTATGATGAGTGCCGAGGAAGATTCGACGTCCTCCCCTGACGACGACCCTTATGATGACACGGATATTCTCAATTCAGCTGGCACCGATGAGGTCACTGCTCATTTGGCTGCTGCGGGTATACTTGACTGCTTGATTATTTCAACTGCAATCACATCAATGTCATCAACTGCATTAGCGTAGCCTAAGATTATCCAAACAGGTGGATTTTTCTTCTAATCATCGATTTTACTTCACAATGTTACATTATTTTACCTCCATGTAATATCGCTGCGTAAACAGTAGGTGGCGCCAACGGACTGCGCGCACGGTTTCTGTTCAAAAAGTCTTTTCAGAATCAAACATAATTCACAATACTGAAGAAAAAAGAAGAGGAAAAATCGATTTTATCTTTTTTTTTTTTCTAACCTTAAGAATTATTCTCTCTGTCAGGACCAGTCGGTATGGCAGCAGCTGCTGCCGTGGCAACTGGTAAGAAAAGAAAGAGGCCTCACATCTTTGAATCCAACCCCTCCATCCGCAAAAGGCAGCAGACCCGTCTCCTCAGGTCAGCGCCATTATTTTCCTTTCGACGCTTACAGAAACATAACTGTCGCTTTCGGTATCCGAGTTCACCACTTGCTGTCAGAGCTAATGTTGCGCATCGAGGCTTTCATTCTAAGCAGGGTTAATGAATGATGTGCTTACAGGAAACTACGAGCCACCCTGGACGAATACACCACCAGAGTGGGCCAGCAAGCCATCGTGCTGTGCATCTCTCCCTCCAAACCCAACCCTGTGTTTAAGGTGTTTGGTGCTGCTCCTCTGGAGAACGTGGTACGTGTTAGTTTACAACAGGTTTAATCTGCAGGGTGAAAACAGGCCTAATGATCGGCTCTTATTTTCATTCCATCAGCAAGTTGAACATGAATTTTCTTTTACAATATGAGAAGAAAAAACTAGAAAACGGTTTTAATGTCTGCCCTGCAGGTGAGGAAGTACAAAGGCATGATGTTAGAGGATCTGGAGAACGCTCTCGCCGAACACGCCCCCGCTGGCGGCGAGCTGGCCTCAGAGCTGCCCCCTCTCACCATCGACGGCATCCCAGTTTCTGTCGACAAGATGACCCAGGTCAGATCCAGTGTAACGCACACGAGTAAAGGAACAATAAGGAGTCATTACACACAATCTCCAGCAGAGATTGTCAGTTTTATCACACATCTGATGATGTCATTTGTAGAGGTTTTGCCTGTGTATTCATTAAATTTAGCCCTCCAAATATCAGGCCTTCATATTTCCAGTGGTCTCCAAGTAGCATCTGCGTCTAAAGACGAACAAAGTCTCCTAGTGCAACTTGCCCTGTTATGTCGTTTTACTGCAACATTAACAGCATTGGCAATCTCAGCTCCCCCCCCCCCCCCCCCTGAGGGAACCCAGCTTGTTTACCCTGCCTTCCTAGTGCTGCTGACGCATCCTCTGGATCATCATCAAAGCAGCCAGCATGGCAGCGGCCCTCAGAGACATCCTTCAACCCTGGGACCGCTCCAGCCAATGGCAGGGCCAGATATGTCCTCCGGGGGGCCGGTGTTAGTTGGGGCTTGTTTTTCTGAAGGTTGTGGGATGAGATTATCAGGAGTAACCTGTTGCCTCACTGAACTCTGCCGAACCAGGTGGAAAGGCCGAGGCGCGTGCCAAGGGTTGGATGTTGTCGAGTTGCAACAGCAGAGGTGAAATGCCTTTGAGAGGAGAGTGGGGAAAAAGTTAGGAGGCGTCCGGTTAAATACCAACTAGACCCCTGACCTGCGTCAAGGTGGGTTTGTCGTCCTCGCTGTGGACATCTGCATTCAGATTTGCACAGCTGAAGCATTCCCAAATGAGATTTAGTGACGCACACTTCGGCACCAGCCAGTCCAATTTATAGAGCATCTGCAGCAGGTGATCTCGGGTCTAGCCTGAGCCCTTAATTACCCCCCACCCCCCCCACCCTCAGTGGTGTTAGGGCCAGGGACCCAGCAACATGGCTGCCTGTCTTACCGCTGATTGGCTGATTGTTTGGAGGATTAGGATTGGGAGTTGGGGTGGTGGGAGTAAGGACAACCTGCCACTTAACTCACTAGCCACTGTAATTAGGCCATCTGGTCTGGCGCGCACACACGTGCACATATATTCACCCATGGAGCACCCGCAGGTGCAAATAAAAGCATCTTTTCTGATACCGAGTTCTTGCTTGTAGCTAATCAGGAGTGTGCTGTTACTGAAGCTCCTTTCCAATGACAGCATGTCAAATTTCCCATATTTTTCAGGGCTTTATTGTCACACCTTGTGTTGCTTCAAGGTGGTTGGTGCTTGGGAGTTAGAGGAAATCTGGGGGGGATTTATTTCGCTCAGAACCAAATTTAGCCCTTGATGCCAAGGCAGGCAGACGCTGCAGTGCCTCATTGTGCAATATAATCCCTCAGTGATGCTTGCATATTACCAGGACACCGAGGACATGGGTACTAACCCCCACCCAGCCGGTCAGTGGTGACTTTGTGCATGCTGGTGAATGGACATGCTGCACATAATGTATGTATGTTGTATGTATGGTGGACGTCAGGAGTGACACGAGGCTGTCTTAGGTTAAAGATTGTGTGCCGGACTCCTGCCCCCCGCCCCTCCCATCAGTCTGGAGCCGCAACCATAGATTGGCCTGTTTATAGACATGGTCACATTGCTCTATTTAGAAAAAGCGTTTCTATTTCCAGGCACCTCACTGCCCAGCCACAGGTGTCTGATCAATACAACCCCCCACCCCGCGCGCTCAAGGGCGCCTTTGCTTTCTGTATGAGAGGCGCACTGCCTCTGCGTGACGCTCGTGTCCGTATGTGTTCAGGCCCAGCTGCGAGCGTTCATCCCAGAGATGCTGAAGTACTCAACGGGCCGAGGAAAGCCTGGCTGGGGCAAGGAGAGCTGCAAGCCCGTGTGGTGGCCCGAGGACATCCCTTGGGCCAACGTCCGGAGTGACGTCCGCACAGAGGAGCAGAAACAGAGGGTGAGAGAGGTGGCCGGAGGAATTTCTGCACCTCATTGTGGAGGATCGTTCCCAGCATTAACTGGTCTTAATGTATCTAAAGGTGTCCTGGACGCAGGCGCTCCGCACCATTGTCAAAAACTGCTACAAGCAGCACGGTCGCGAGGACCTCCTGTACGCTTTCGAAGATCAGGTAACCACCACCACCACCACCACCCAGCACCACCTGACCGCCGCCCAAAGTATCGCTCACCTAGTGCCCTCGCAGACCGTGGTACAGACCATCAACAACCCCGACGGAACGGTCTCGCTTATCCAGGTAAGTTTTAGTTGCACTTCAGCGGATTTAGCTCCAACGCGACGGTTTGACGGTGGCAACTTTTTGCCCAGGTTGGCACGGGACACACGGTCGCCAAACTGGCAGACGCGTCAGAGCTGCCCGGTGTGACGGTGGCGCAGGTCAATTACTCCACTGTGACTGACGGAGAGGTAACGGCGCACGCGCACGTTGTTTTGATCGACCTGCAAAGCATAAAAGACTTGGTGAATCGACGCCTGATGTTTGTTTAATGCGCTGTTGCTGTGTAGGTGGAGCAGAGTTGGGCTCTCCAAGGCGGCGAGATGACAATCCAAACCACTCAGGCCTCAGAGGCCACGCAGGCTGTCGCCTCCCTGGCCGAGGCTGCCGTCGCGGCGAGCCAGGAGATTCAGCCTGGAGCCACAGTCACGATGGCTCTGAACAGGTGAGTTGCGCAATACCTAGTCAATGATTTCGAAACTGTCCATGAGATCTGATTTCAACACAGGTGTGACGTTGTGCACGTGGTGGAGCTTCAGCTGCACATCCGTACCTCTGCCTGAGCTTTAACTCATTATATAAAGCAGGGGGGAGTCGAGACCCAGTCCTCTTGGGCCACAAACCAGCCGGGTTTTATCTCATACCAGGCGGATCCTACTTTCACTAAGGAAAGTGGGATCCCAGGTGGACAGTTGTCTACCTGGTAGGACAGAAGACCAACCTCCATTGCCGTCTTCAAGGACTGGGTCTGGACACCCCTGATCTAAAGGGTCTTAGACCTACCAAATGGATGCCACGTTAGCTGTGTTTTTGTCACCGCTGGAGTGTCAAGGCAATGATTTCGGATGTCTATGGGTATGTCCCACTGGGGCTTGTTACCTGTGCCACACCTGAGCCTTCCCCTCTCCTCCCCCTCCTGGCATCAGGTCTCTGTTTACCTGCGCTAATCTACACTGGGCTCGGCGCTCCACATCCTCTGGAACATTTTGTCTTCCCTTTCCAGCTCCAGAGGGAGAATAAAAGCTCCTTCTCCTCATTTCTTCTCCTCCATGTCGTCGTTTTTCAACAAAAGGGACCCAAATGCTCTTTGGTAGCATTCGTGCAGAAATGGGATTGAATGCAGCTCCTCCTCGTCTCTCTGTAATTCAATCTCAGATGTAATTAATGATGAAGATGTGAGCAGTTCCATTAGTTTGTATTGAAGCCAGTGTGGTAATAGGCTCCTGGTAATTCCCCTGGACAGATCTGGTTAATAAAACTGCTTTGCTAGACCCACAGCACCTGGCCTGTAAGGAGTTGTGACAGATTCTCTGTAAGTCCAGACTAGAAAAGCCTCTTAGAGCTCAAACACTCCTACCACTTCAACCCACCCAACTCTTGTCTTTGTGAACGAGCTGCGCATGTGCGTTACAGTCCACGTTAAGTTGTATATAGTTAAGAATCCTTACAGACGTGCACATGTGTGTTACTACTTTTTTTAAACACATTATCCACTTTGTGTTGCAGCGAGGCAGCGGCACACGCCGTGGCCACATTGGCGGAGGCCACTCTTCAAGGAGGGGGGCAAATCTTCCTGGCGGAGACGGCAGCTGCTGTAGGGGCACTAGCTGGGGCTCAAGATGGCACAGGTACATGATCTATCTATGAGGAGCACTCAGTCATAGAAGTACAATAACGTCAATCTAAACAAATGCCAAACAGAAAATAAAGCCTTTATGGTTCCAGCCCAATCATACTTGAGCATAAGGACACATCCTGATGTCTTCTGTATAGATCTAAGAGGTATTGCAGTGACAGTAAAGGTAATCCAGTTGTAGACAGGTGGAAAGTCTGCGTGTGTGTGTGTTCTTGTTCCCCAGCCAGTGGCATTTCTAATTAGTCTTACTAGGTGTAAGCTTGCCTCCTCCAGGGCTGCGGTGAGACCTCTGAGCTTCTACACTCTAATCTACCCTGTGCTGATGTGACAGATGGTGTGAGTGTGTGTGTGTGTGAGGGAGTATCGCGCAGTCCATGTTCTTTTAAGGACACGTTAGCGTCTTGACCCTATCATCAGCATCCTTGCATGCGTACTGCACGTGCTCGTGTGGGGGTGGGGGGGTCTCGGAGCAGTTTGTTTTGATATCCATACTTTCATTTCAGTCTCGTTGAGCTGGCGTCGTCCGATACACTCTGTGGTTTATATGGATAGGCAGGATGCTAACCTGACAAATGTAGCTGTTAAATGTCAGGATAGCAAATATGTTGAAATCATTCGTCATGTCCAAAAAAAATACTTAATATCATATCTGCGTCTGTGTGTAAGAAGTCCGGTCACACACACCTCTTGTCATATTGTCAGCTTTACCCATAGTCATCTCTTAGGGGCATGTGCAGGTCCCTCGGGGACCCTTCTTAACGGAGCCGATCCACTCCATTATCAGGCCATGATCTAATCGCTGCACCAGCTGTCAGCGCACAGCCCCAGTTTGCTGCGCTTGACCACATGCGTGCACACTTGCAGACGACACGGACTCATATTCATGTAAGGGCTCATCTCTTCTGTTATCTCACTTCCATTTATTACAACATCATCTTAGATTAGAAGGGAGGACCCGTTTTGGCTGCAGTAGCTGAATGAAACGGCTAATGAATCTGCTAAATCCACTCCTCCTCCTGCCTATTGACCTTAGCTAATCACTGTAGTGCTACAACGGTAGGGCCGAGTGCCCTTTGAAGTGCATTAGCCCGGACGCGGCTGATTGGCCCGTGTAGCAACCCCTTTGATAACACTGGCATTCAGACACGGACTAATTCAGCGTAGGACTGGACACACCAGACGTCTCGACAACTAGCGTCGAGTGGCAGAACGAGGCCCTTGACTCGGAAAATGCACCCTGGCCGCGCATCAGCGTGCCAGGCCAGTGGCTCGCTTCCTTAAGCCGCCCATTTTAATCACTGGCAGCGCAATCACGTGTACTGGGGAAAACTCAGCCCCGTCACAAATCAGTCATGAGTGGGCTTAGCGCGGGCCCACGTTGGAGGACCGGCCATTTCCGAAGACTCAAAAAGATGAATAAATGTTGGGCCGAATTTACCGTGGACGTCTGCGGCCGTGAATCTTTTGACATTGACAGCTTGTAGGGTGGGGCGGAGACATACGCCAGTAATCCCCACAGGCAGCGACGCAGACTGGGCCATAAGGGAGGCGAGCTGGGAAACCTTCAATCGGACCATTGTTCAGAACTGCCCTCTCTGTAACGTGGCCACCTCCTGTCAGACAACTACGTAGACCTGACTGCCTCCGCCAGTACCACGCGAAAAAGATACCCCGGCAAAAAGATAACCATTAAAGGATCTGTCGGAGCTGGTTCTCCCCATTTTTCACATTTCAAGGTTAAAAACAAGTCGGATAAATGAAATTAAAATGCGTAATATGTGTCAAACCATTCCGCAGGTTTGGTCCAGATCCCAGTCAGCATGTACCAAACTGTCGTGACCAGCCTGGCTCAGGGCAACCGGCCCGTCCAGGTCGCCATGGCGCCCGTCGCCACACGCATCGACAGCACCGTTACATTGGACGGCCAAGCGGTGGAGGTTGTGACCCTGGAGCAGTGACATTTGTGAGCCCGGGAGAAGCAGCATGCACTGAATGGCCACTCTGGAGATCTTGTTTTAGAGTACATCATGCTGTGTACGATGTTAATAATATTTTTAAATGTACACCTGCAGAGGCAGTAAAATGGATTATCATTGTGTTTACCGTGTAAAGTTATTGCTTTTGGTGTATTTTTCTCTCATTTAGCTTCATGTGGTCTTTTTATTTTTTTCCTTTTTAGCCCCGTGGTGTTGAGTATTTTGTATTTATTTCAATTTCAATTAACCTTTTACTTCAAACAAAGAACCAAAAAGCCTGGGAGGGAAGCCACCAGCGCTCGGCCCAGTGCACGTAATGATCACTGTTTTGGAATTTCATTGTCACGTTGACCAGTTTGCTTTAGTTTTTTGGGATTTTTTTAAAAATACGTATATATCTGATTCACTGCTATTGTCATCAATCACTCCTGAGTTTTCCATTATTCTTGAATGAAAATCTCCAATGAATTTTACTGTTTTCAACGTCGAAACCAGCTACTGGACGGCAGCATTTGGCTGTAGACACTCCCAGACATTCCGAGCGTTTGCCGGGGGAATGTGACGTTGAAATCCCATCCTGTGTGATTTTTTTCCCGTCACCGTTTGGTTGTAGTCCACGCACATATGTGGAGACTCAGGATTACAGGTGTGGAGGTGTGTTACACTGCTGGACTGCTGAGATGAACTCCCAAAGCAGACGTTTCGTCTACCAAATCTATTTATTTATGCTGCATGGATCAAAGCGCCCCCACCTCCTATTTTTTAAAAAGACAAAAACGCAGGAAAAGGCAGCCGCTGTTGTGTTGGTGTTGCAGAGGTCAAAAGACTATTTCTTTCAATCTTGCAGTAAAATGTCCGAACCTTTAAACTGTGCTTGCCAAGACTCAGCGCAATTTAACCACATGTAACCGTTTGACTTCCTGTTTCTTTCAAAGAAATATGAATAAAATGGCTGCTTTTCACCGTTCATCCAGTCTCCCTTCTTTCCATCTGAAGCGTCGGGAGAAGACCTCACAACCACCTATTTTGCTCATTTTGGAACATCTGTCCATTTTCTTGGGGGGATATTAACAAACCAAGCCAAAATCTTAGGTAAAGTTGAACTTTATTGGTGATTTAGTAGATTTATAAATTGTGTGTAATGCAAAAACCAGCTATTTTAAAACCGGTGCAGCAAACTCAAAATGATCTCATCATGTTCTTTGTGATTATTAATCAGCTGCAATTATGGAGGAACTGTTGGCTCATTTCTCTGGATTATTGATACGCGCCACAAACCCTGCCAGCCACACTCTCCTCCTCAGCTCCCCCACCTTCCCTGCCGTGACAGACAGGACCGTGATTATATCATAAGCTGCCTCTGCTTTAAAGCCTGGGATTTGCTCGCCAGGCCCTTCTGTTGCCGAGCCGAGCCCGGAGAGAAGCGTTTTCAGGCTTTAATCTATCAGGCGTCAGTGGACATCCCGCTCTTCCTCCAGATTAAAGCTGCTACCAGCGCGGAGAGGAAAACATTCCGTGTATGTTCTCTTCTTTCCTCGTCTGTTCCAAATGAGAACAATCTGGAGTTTGGGGAGTTGCGTTAGGAAATAAAGGCGACCTTCGAGGCGTTTACGCATCCACCCACCGAGCTACACTGAACTTAAAGTGCACGTAAACCTTTCAGCTTCATCACTAAAGCTGAAGCAGATGGAGACATGAGGCTGACAGCTCTACCTTAGCTGCTATTTCCTTTTTTTAAAAAGACATTTTATTGATGTTGTTTCACAATTTCCTTTAAACGTTTCTTTTTCTTTTGCATTTTATGATTTGCTTTTTGTTATAAAAGAAAAGTAAATCCATCATGACATGTTGCAGCCTTCTAATATGACCCTACATCACCTCTAAACCCCAACAGAAAGCTGAAATCAAGCCCAAACAGAAAACTAATCAATGTTCTTTCTCCCCATGAAGCCAGCAGATGAACGTTATTGTCTCGTGCGTTGTTTTTAGAATCTTCTCCTGTGACACGAGGCCTCGGATTTGGGAGCGAAGGTCCTGTGCTGCATTGCATGAGGCCGTTCCTGGTTACATCATCATGCAGCACACTGCAGCGCACTCCCCCCCCCCCCCCCCCCCCCCCCTTATCATCCCATCCGTCTGACTGACTTTGAACCTGATTGGATGCTTTTAAAAAGACATCCGATCAAGCCGGCGAGGCTGCAGCGTGAGCGTGGAGCCAATATGTTTAGTGGTGGGAGATGACTGGATGGCGATCGATTCTCCACGGGCGTGAGCGAGGATGTGACTTCAGTGGCTCGGCTCCACGGGGGTCACCACGGGGTGATAAAGGAGGGGTTGGTCATTCTTGTTAGCCAGCGTCCTGCCTGGGGCAGAGCTTTAATCTCCACTAATCGTTTCTTAATACGTGCATCCCGGGCCCTGCAACATCCCCTCCCCGTTCGCGTAAACACACAGTGGCGTGCGCACACATGCACAGGCCGCTCACCAGTTTCCAAACCCTCCAAACGAGGGATAATCCTCCCGGGGTTGTGTCATGACGGTAAAAATATTCTCTCATTCAGGAAAATGGAACCTGAGGCCTGCACATTTCAATCGGGTACAAACAACTGCAATTCCCTCGCGTCTAAAAGGGAGAAGCTGAAGAAAACAGATGGGCAGAAACACTTCTGGGGCCAATGCACGGTTCTCCCGCCACAAGAGATGTTGCCGATGATGCATCTTCCGCCGATGTTGAAGCCTGATAGTCTAATAATGGCATCCTCACCTTCTCAACTCGCACCTCTCTCCACCTCCAGTCCAGACGCTGCGTAAGAACAATGATAATCTCATTTCGCTAATGCTCTGCAGCCTGCATTAGAACACAGGCGAGGCACTGTCTCAGCCTGACTCTACCCACCCAGGAAACAGAGTGGGGTGTGTGTGTATGTGTGTGTGTGTGTGTGAAACAGAGCGAGGGAGAGAGATGGATGGAAAAAGGGGCCAGGGGGGTGTGAGATAGAAGGGGCACTAAAAAATGTGGTGTAACCTGAGCTCACGGGTCCATCTGGAGAAGGCCTCGCATTGACGAGGTTATCCCACAATGCACTCTGCTGCCGAGATGATCGCTCGAGGAAGCCTGACGCAGTCTTTTCAAAGTATTTATTTGCATAACAGAAAAATTTGTAAAGTAAACAAGAAACATGAAGCCATTCGAGAGAAGTCGGCAGGTGCACGTGCAGGTATGAGGGTTATAGAGTCACACGTTACACACGTCATGGGTCCAGGATGTGTTCTGTAACGTCACCATAGTTGCCCAAGTCGTTCACATGTAGTTACCCTGCAGGCAAACTGGTAACAATACAAATCATATTAGCTAAAGTGTGGGCTATAAAGCAGGATTTATGCAAAGGCAGATAAAGAGGGTTTTAATCCACAGATCCCCCCGTCACCTACATATGCAGACCCTGACCCAGATATATGGAGCTCAGCATACAGCAGCTTTTTGTGCCATACCGTTCCACCACTGAGAAAGAACTCCGTCGCCCTCGATACTCCATTTCCAGAGAGGAGGGAGGGGGGCAAAAAGGATGCATTGAAAGCCAGGGGTAAGGTGACACCGCCCGATTTGCCAATTATACCACAGAGCCAGGAGAGAAACCCCCTGATGATTGGCTGAAGGCAGAATAGCTGAACCTTTATATGAGCAGAGTCCCTCATAGCTGCAGGAGTGCTGCACTTATGGTATTGATCCGTCTGTTCTTTTGTTGTAGAACAAAGTACAAATTATTCTAAACTAAAACATGTCAGCAAAAGACCAGGAAAGTGATCCTTAAGCAAATCTATGAGTTTGTAAAGACAATTAGATCAAAGGTGACTTAATATAAAGTAGTTTTGGCACTTTATGGTGAGAAAAAGCTCATTTTCTATTATTATTTATCTAAATTGAAAGCCAAAAACCTACCCCCAGAATCTGTATCGCCCTCTGCTTGTAAGTTGCAGTGGAGACTAAATGTCCGCCTCCTTGTGTAATTATACTTGGAACTTAAGGACAGCGACTTTGGTTTCAATGCTTATTGTGTATAATTGTCAAGATTTATAGTTGATCTCTGCACCTGTCATGAAAAAACATATTATCTCAGTGGGAAATGCATGCTAAAGCATCAGCATCAGCTAAAGCAAAGGTGTTAGCATTTATGAGCATTCAGCCTTTTTTTTGAGAAATCAGAGGTAACTTTATTTAAAAGCATCTGAAAACACAGCTCTGGGCCATGTATGGGCCAATGGCTACTCTGACTCTGGCATTAAGTCATGTGACGGCAGCAAGATTGTGTTCACTTCCGCTTCAATTGCAATAGAGGATCAATCAATGGTAGCCTGTTTCCTTTGTTTATTGAAACATTATGGACATGCTTTATGAGATTTGTATAGAATGGAGTTATTAGTGGGGATTGATCTTGTTGTTGTTCATGTTTCAAAGCTCAAATCCATTTTCCGTTGTATCACGCACTGATTCTTGGGGAAATCTGTCCCCCAAAACCTGTGAATCATAGAGTCACTGGAGTTTTGAGGCTGGGGTGCGAAGGGGGGGAACAGGTTTACCCCACCCCTCGGCACCACCAGCCACTCACTCATTGACCCAAAGGTCCCAGAAAAAAGCTCTCCTGCTGCTCATCTGTGTGCCGCTTCCCCCGGGCTCCTCTCTTGGTGGGTGCTCTCAAGCAGTAGTTGGCAAGTCTAGAACCACCGGATCCATCTACCTCACCAGTGTGAGTTCTACCATTGCCAAACACCACCAGAGAGCTGCCGCGCCTCCTCGGGACCGCGCGAGCAAGAGGAGCTCAGAAGAATCTGAATTTAAAAGGAAAACTGAAAGCAGCGCAGATGTGTGTTCATGAGCAACATTATATGCAAGGAAGCAAGGCTTCGTGGGGGGGGGGGGGGCAAAATGGACAAGCACAAAGGTTGAAAGTCTGTCTTCTCCTATATTGGCACTACACATAATTGCTCAAAGTATACATACAGAAGCAAAAATGTGCTAGTGCCAAAATGGGCGAAGAAGAGGAGCGTCTGGGCCATCGCTGCTACAGAAACGAGCAACTGCGGCAAAGTCGTGACATCACCGCCACCACACCCACGAGCAGAGGAGAGGAGAGGAGAGTCAGCCACCACGGGCGGCCATTACCAAGTGGTTCTTTCTCTGCTCTGTTTATGGCCCTATGGTAATTCACTGATAGTGAGCTCTCACAGTGAATTCTACCAGTGCCATACACAGAACAGGAGTCGTTATCACGCCACCAGCGAGGCCGGCCCGGAGGGCCATGATCGGCCATCGGGCCGGCGAAGAGAAGCGTTCCAAACAAGGCTCCCGACCCTTGCTAGGGAGAGCGGAAAGAAAAGAATTGAGACGGGAAAGGTAGATGGGAAGGAAGGACCCGGAATAACGAGAGGAGCTCCGCGGCTCTAGTAAATGCGGATGGACACGCGCGTTGAATAACAGGTCAATCAAAAGGGCAACTAAACTTAAGTCCGATCAATCCAAAGAGAGACGAAAAACACCCTCGTTTAGCGGGTTACTGCTAATCATATAATCAACTTTGTCCTTAACAGCAGCAGCTTGAATAGCAGGAAATGAGACTTTATTTCTGTTAACCTGCCACCTCTAGAATAACCCAAAAAGCGAACTTCCTGCCTAGCAGGAGGCATTTGGTCCATGGAAGCGAGGCGGTGACTCGCCGCCGTATCATTCCAGCGGTATTTTTCGTCATTTTTGTGCATAACCTCCCGCAAATGAGCAAAGTGGCCACGGCAGCAAAATGAACCGAAGTAAAAGGCGCAAACAGACGCACGGTGGCTGAAATCCCATCTTTTCGATGTTGTTACCAGCAAGAGCTAACCGTCAGTCCTCTCCCTGACCTTGACAAAAAGCACTCGTGTGCTGATAACCTGAAGTCTAACTGTCCTCAAACGCCCCACCCTTGGTTCAGCCATTAGCTCCCCTCACCCCGGGCCCTGCAGCACACGGAGCTCTCATTGATTCCAGCGATCAAACCATGTACTAAGTGATTCTTCAGACGCCCAAATGGCTCCTCGAGCAAGACTCCTATTGCCATTTCCTGGAGAAATCAATAGCACTAAAAAGCACGAACCAAAAATCCCAAATTGGAAAAGAACCTGCATGCTTCAAAGGTGTGATTTTCTGTCTTGTTTTAGCTTGTTATGTTTAATAGATCAAATTAATTTTGCTCCTTTTATTAATCACACGCTGTCATCAAACAAAGACATGCAAAGTTCTCCTAAATTCACCATATTTTGATGGCGGCGGAGTGTTAAAACTGAAGGCATCTTTTTTTTCCCCTTTCTTCAAATTTCCTGAGGCATCACATGTGAAATTAACATTACTTCAAATGTAGAAAGAGATGCGACAGGGTGAGCATGTCCGGTCCTGAGCGATCCTCCTGAAACGTTAGCGGTTGTCCCGGCTGGCCGGCCTTTTGTCTCCGGCTCTGTTAATTCGGAGCTGCTCCAAAGCCCCTTCAGTTAATCGCATTTTCCTGAATAGGGACTTTACAAGTCCTCAACTTCACGGTTATTTCAGGAGGATTTAAGTCCTGCTGCACGATTCCCTCTCTATCATTCGTGCAACCTGGTATTTGAGTGCGGGGACGGTTTTTTTTTAAGAATAAACAGGCCCAAATTATGAATCTCTTGTATCTGAACTCGAGGCAGATTATAACGATAAAAAAAAATGTTTAAATGGTTATTTGAAGGATTCATTTCTTTTATGGCACCCCTTTCCACATCTATTATCCATGTTTGACCTGAGTTTAAAATAAATAAATGCGCACATCAATCTACAAAACACAAAACGCCATTTTAATCCACGAGATTAGGCTGTAATACTAGTGTATTCCACTGGTATTATGGGGGGAGGCAGGTGAAGCGTGATGGTAAGAACTGAAGAAAAACTTTATCATTTTAAAATTAAAATTGTATTAGTATAATAGTATACATTTTAGGCCTATATAATATATCTTCCAGATTATGTATTGTACAGATCTATTCATCGAAATCTCAAAATGGCTATTTACCACATTTCATCACGCAGACTTCTTCTCTTGACCGCATTTGTTCTCCCCCGAAAATGATGACAAAAAGTAAAGCAACTCCTAAATTTCAGAAGAGTAAAAAGAATTGAAATGCGAAACATAATCCGTACCTTCCGCTCAGCCTCCATCGCTGTGCGCCATAAACGGAGCTGCGAGCTGCGCTCAAGGCGGACTCATCAGACATTTTAGATCATCAGAGAAGTCATCTTTCTGTTTGAAAGAGTTCCACCTTCTCAGGCGGCGCTGGCGGGACGCGTCGCCCGCAGCAGGGCTGCAGAATTACAATGAAACAAAAGAAATCCAAGCGGCGTCCTGAACTTCCTGAGTATCAAATGTCAATTTCAGCTCTGCGCTCATGTCCTCTCTCTCTCTCTCTCTCTCTCTCTCTCTCTCTCTCTCTCTCTCTCACTCCCCAAACTCGACCCCCCCCCCCCTCCTTTTTTTTTTACCTGCGCGCACAAGTTGCACACTGGGAGAATTAAAGGTGCTCCCGTTCACCTTTTTAAAGGCGCAGACGCGCACCGCCCGGAACGAGCGCGGGCCCGCAACGAGGCTACAGCCGCTTTAAACATCCACATTTACCCTCCAGCCTGAGCGTTTTGCTTGGGCCCAACCTTCTTCAAAAGGCCCGCAGCACTGCACTGAAATGTGAAACACGTATTTCAATATTTAAAGAGATAATAATAAAAACGGTGCAGGGTGCAGCGCGCACCAGAGTGTACCTGTGTTTTTACCAGTGGGGGGTTTGTCTAAAAGCTGAAAGCGGGACACAAACAGCTTTCGTTGAGTGTCCCTCCACTCTATTTAGGCTCGACGTCCTGGGATTGGTTTTAGAAAAAACATTTTTTTAAAAAAACGTCTGATCGCAATAATCCAAACTGGTCGCTCATCTGCTGTTCTGATCGACTGGATCTCTTATTTAAGGTGGATCTCCCTCTGCAGCCTTAGAAGTTGCGCCGTGCGGACCCCGGGGACTGCTGCAGCCTGAGCGCAGGAGGATTGGTTTTGTTTCTCTGGATTAAACGATTTCCCGAGGAATCATTCGGACCAGCCCCCTTCCCCCGTTTAGAGAGCTCCAACCCAAGAAAAGCCTGGTTTTGATATTGTTTTTACTCGCTTCGATTTTTTGATTTTTATTTTTATGGTGGGTGTTGATGATTAAAAACACCTCGATATGGTCGACACTCTCAATCAAAAATCCAAATCCTCAATCACGCATTTCAGTTTAAGAGGCGTTTTTTTCCCAACACAATTAAAAGCTGAAGCTCTTAGAAGCTTCTGACCTACACATTAACTATGACACTGATATTATTTCCTTTCTTCTCAATTCTAGTTTTCATGATTTATTTTAGGTTTCTTTTCCTATTTAGTTTTAATTCCAAGGGGCAGGAGCTAACCAGAGAGGAGGCCTGCAGGCCTGGAGCTCACTGTTTAGCTGCAGCATCCTGGAATGGTGCAGAAACACACCTTATAAACAAAAAAGGCAAATATATCAGTTGCTTCTGGCCTCTGGTTGATATAACACCACTAACAAAATATATAATCCGCATAATTTAAATTGTGGAGGATATATACCACATATATCCAGTATCCCCCCCACCCCATCCCAGACCCTCATTCCGGGATTAGGTTGAGTCGCCTGATGCTGTTGAAGCTGCAGTTCTTGGGTCGAGGTGCTGCAGGATCAAATGACCACGTCCAGATGGCTAATGACTATCAAATACTACATTTAAAGCCGGACGGTTCTGTTTTGCGCGTAGATTGCGTAACGCCGCCTTATAAATACCTTCGCTAAATCGGGGACACATTGGACGCGCATGCTGCCTTTAAGAAAGTGAGGTGTCTTCGTACCTGGTGGACATCCTCGGCCTTCTTCCGGGACGTCATCTCCTCATCCTCCTCTCTGCACATCAGCGGGGCCCCTGCTGACAGTGAGGCCATGTCCTCCGGTCTTCTGAGGACGCCCGAATATATGAGGGCGAGTTGTACCATCTGAAGTCCAGAGTCCATTTACCTGCTGTTGATAATTAGGCAGATAACTGCAGGCAGGCAGGACTCGTGTAATATTTAAAGCTGGTGCGATTGGGTTCGGTTACACTCTTTACAGGACGGTGAAATCCATCCGCGGAGGCGCGTCGTCGGCGTTCGCTGGTCCGCTCCGTGAGGGCCGTGACGCGCGGACTCCACCTGCTGAAACCGGAGACGCGCATCATCTGTGCGGGAGGCCGGCCGCTCTGCGCGCACGGGAGTTGGCTAAAAAAAACAACCAGGATGAATATTTAAAAGGCTCATTTGGTTCCGTGATGTCGCTGAAACAGGTGACGGCGGAAGGATTAGATGGATTCTGCGCGCTTGTGCCGCGCCGAGCGTTGCCTGTAAAGAGATCCAGGCCACATGATAGTCGGATTAAATGACAGTCTGGTCTCCAAAACAAGACTATGTCAACAATGGGGATCACTTTACAGGGAAGGTTGTAAATTATGAGTAATAACAAAAATACCGTGCAATTAGATAGCATAAAGAGAGAAAAAGAATACACACATTTATTATATCAATTAATTTGTGGAGATTATCACAGAATATTAAATATATATTCATCTAAATATCTGTTGGAGAATGATTATTAATTTACGTGCGGACTGCTGATGTGAAAAACGCAGCGTGACTCCGGAGGATTACCGGACACGGGATTATTTAAATGTCCTCCGCACATGCAACATCCTGAAAATGGGGGAAATATAAATGACAAAAAATAAATAAAAAATAAGGTCACGGAACGACGCTAGCAAACACAGGAGGGGGGGGGGGGGGGGGGGGGGGGTTACTTAATGTTAGAAAATGGCTGAAGAGGTGGAAGAACTGTTTTTATTACTAAATATAGAAATTCTAATAGTATAGCCATGCAAACTATGAGGTTTCCATTATCTGAGGTGGCTGCTGTCGGGCGGAGGGTCATGTTAGTCAGTGGGTCATCTATTAGTAAAGACTGGGAGATCATTATTGTTGCCCTCCCCTTCATGAAACCCAGCTTGGAACCTGAGAGAGGCCCTCGTCTGACACCGGGCCGGGCTGGAGAAACCCAACACACGTTAGTGACGGAGCCACCAGATTATCTGACAAAGGTAAGAGAACATTTGTATTATGTTCCAGCCTTCTTTGACCCCTATGCAGGCTTGAGGAGAATATATAACTATAATCAGTTGTAAAATAGTGTCCTGAAAATGAAAGTGAATGTTACCAATGTGAATCAGTCTGTTGTGTAGGTCCATATATTAAAATGTTGCACTATTTCAGATTATTCTACATCGCTGTTCATTTAGTAGATCCAATATTTACCTTTCTTCAGATTATCTAAACTCATCATCATTCATCATTAAAGTCAGAATTTTGACCCTAACACCACTTCCTTACTAAATAAACATGTTTACGGTGTATTAAAGTGGTGATTGTTGCGGATTCTGCACCCAGTACAACACTATAGAGAATTTATAGATCTCCTGAAGATTCCATCACTTAGCAAACCGGATTATACAAACTTGCAGAAGCTTCACCGTACACGTTGCAGCATTTCTAATTGTTTGTATGGACAGTGGGGAGCTAACAGTGATTGATCACAGGCTGCAGCAGACGTTCTAATGTGGAGCCTTTGGGGCATCGTAATGCCTTAAAAGGCCACAGCAGCACTGGTCACCTGACCACCGCGCTCCAGCGGGGCCAATGGGCGAGCGCAGCATTACGTCATGGAGGCCTTTCACTGCAGATAAAACAGAAGCTCTAAATATTTCATTGAGACTCTCAGGTTGCTGGACTCCTGGAGGTCAAGACTGGAGGACTAGATCCCCTCCCTTCTCCTCTCCATCCTCTATTGATGTGAGACCGTTTAGTTGAACTGGAGTGGACTGACTGCAAAGTCAGATATTAGTTAAAAAGAAAGGCTCTTTTTGTTATCAAGTACTTTTGTCATTCAGCTGGCTTGATTACAGGGATTTTCTTGACTAGAATTCTTGGATATGACAGAAAAATGAAGGCGGTGATGCAACAGGGGGCGGCGCTCAACTCACTGGAAAAATAATCATGTCATTCACCCAAGCTGTGGAGTAATTTCATGTCTCGGTGCTGCTCTAGAAATAAAGACAGATTGCTGCGTGACTGAATACATTTTTCAGAGGAGAAGGGATTACACGGCCTTATGTCACAACATTTAGTTTCCCCTGCTGTGATCAGGGGAGAGGCTTTTAGCCGAGTCTAGCGCCCCCGCCTGGCTTCTCTGAAACTGCAAGCTGGACGGCAAGGTTACCCCCCCAAAAACTGGAAATTTGACTTTGCAGCGGCAATTCAAAGGGTGCAAACATTCAAATAACGCATAGAAGTCAAACAACAGTCAGACATTCATCGCCCACCAATCAGACGGGAAGTACTGGAGTATTCTTCAGATTCTCATGTTACACGCTCCATCAGACGGTTGCTGGTGGTGCGCAAGCGCTTGTAGTATATCGCCACCTGGTGGGATAAGTGGTGAATTACACCATATAGATCTATGAAATAATAATATTCGTAATATAAAATTGTTAGAATTGACGCGAGGCTTTATTCACTCAAGGACACCAGTTCAATATTTATTGTTCTAGTCTTGCAAAAGCAGATTAATCTGTAAAGCATAGAATTTTAATCTGTTAGAATTACAGCTTTTGCTTTCATTCAAGTAAATAAGTGATGCTAATATACATTTTCTGAACGGAACAGTCTTATAAACTACAACAATTTGTTGTGAGTTCTTTAACAACGTACATGCATTCTTGTTTTCTAGATAACGTCTGACATAAACACCCCAGACAAGCACCATTTATGCACATTGAATGTTTTATTAAAAAAGAAGTTATAACATTTTATACACAACTATTTGAGATTATAAGCCTGTTAATAGAGAGCATTTTGTCCTTTTGACAAGCATGCCCACTTCACAATGCAAAGAAAAAAAGAGAGGGCAAAAAGGGTGATAAAATAAGACCAAGGATGGACCCTTTTCCCCAAATAAATCACACACTAGTAACAAATACAATTTTGTTTTTAAAAAATTGTCTTTTTTTTTTTTTTCCATGCTGTGTGTGCCTGCGGAAGCCCCTGATGGCACGAGTGGAGGGCCAGCGCAGGGCACAAACCCACGCAAGCACGAGACGAAATTAGGAATGGGGGGGGGTGTGCACCGAGCAGGCCTCGACTCCACACCAGGAGCATGCAAGTGCACGAGGAGACACGATCGACACACGGAGGGAGGGTGTTACTACAGCGCCAGGGTGCTGTGCTCTGCGGCTGTGCTGATTTAAGAGAGGGTGGACCCTGGACGTCCATTGGGTGGATGGAGACAGTCCCTTCGCCACAGCTGAGGCCCCTTCCTGGCGTCCAGATGTGGCGGTGCGAGTGGGTACAGTTGCGATGCTGGAGCGGGCCTTCTGCGTTCTTTAGAAAAATAAAACAGAAGCCCCGGTGTTCCTTCCCAGTACAGTGATGGGATTGTCTTTAATTGCTGTTTAAAACTGTGGGAAAAAATAATAATGACAGTAATAAAAAGTAATCTGTACAAGTACAAGTGTGGCTTAAGGGCTGAAGAGCTGGAAGGGAGCAAAGTCAATTTCCACATTTTCTTGTGTTTGCTAGTCATTGGGCTCTCGTGGACGACTGTGAGGTTGTAAACTTTGAATCTTAATGATCCATTTGTTTCTGGGTAAATGCGCATGAACCAAACATTACTTTTCAGGGTCTCCTGTTGAAACAATAAAATAAATAAAAATCCCTGTCGCACCACTGCATCGTGTGCTTTTTTATGAGGACATACTGCACTTCCAGCAGCCAAGCACAATACTGCACGATGTAAAGCCATTTAAGGAAGGGAATTACTTAAAAGAAAAGAAACAAAAAACCCAGTTGGACCAGAGTGTAAAAATGCCTCTATTTAGGCAGCATAGGGACAAAGGGAAAAAATAAACACAACAAACCAATTGGAGAGGTTTGTGGGCTTCTGATTGGCTGCTGATCATCAGCGTCACCAGTACACCGGGTTAAACATTCACGCTTCTGTACTGCCGTTACCATGGCGAGTACCACAAAGGTTCAAAAATGGCTGCGTCCTACGAGACGCTACCTTTGTGGCGCCCCAGGCCAACATTCAAAACCCCCTCTGGTCTGAATGAGAGAGGATGATCCCACGCAGGCTATTATAAACCTCAGAAATGAGAATGATTTTTTTAAAAAAAAAAAGAAATTACCGAGGGGTCTATGCTGAAAAACCTGCGTTCAAATGTCTCACAGACCTTCTTTTCTGTACAGTTCCAGCTAGCGCGCTCACTACGGGTCACCCTAGCGCGACATCACTGCCGTGCACGACTCTCCTGAAAGGGGACGAGCAGGCGCCGTCTACGGAGTATCGCACAGATAACCACACAACAGACACTAATTAAAACAAAAGAATCCAGTGAGCGATGAATGTTTCTCAGGTTAAGTATACCAAACTAGCTAAACCTATCGGTAATACAGCCATACAGCACATGTTGTTAAGTTGAAGTCAACACCCAGAAAAACTAACTATTCCGACATGTCAAAAACACAGCTTGACAAAGAGAAGTGTGATTTGTGTCCTTTTGATGGCGTCTCTCACAGCTGAGCCTTTAAAAGTCTAACTATCTTAGTCTAGATGCTAACGCGCCCGCAGCCCCTCGGCCCGGCCTGGTTATCTGTAACTAAAGTAAACTCCACGTGTTCAACCACTAAGGGCGCAGGAAGCGGAGGGAAAAGGTGTAAAAACAATGTGCTTTTCTGCTTCATGGCTTTACGCGGAGCACGTTTACGGGGGGTTCTTCGGCGGGTTCCTTCCTCCCCTCCCATCGGGCACAGAAGAGAGAGACTCGTGATCGGGGAGGGGGGGGGTGAGAGGGTGACAGGATCCAGGGTCCCTCCGCTCAGGGTCCACAGTGTGCGTAAAACCAGCCTTTGATTCCTACTGAAATGCGTTTTCTTTTAGGTAGTCGGACTGTCGCCCGGGTGAGCGGCGCTCCTTCGGGGCCTTGAGCTCCCCCCGAGGCTACAGAGGCGTCTCTAATCACTGTACAAGGTAGATACTGTACATCAAAAAAGTGCTGACCCCCACCGTCGCACAAAAAAAAAAAGAAAAAGAGGAAAAAAAACAAAAATTTCCTCCAATATTTTAGATTAAAGCAGACTTTTTGTTGCTTTTTACATTCAATTCAATTGGATTTTCCCCCCGGCGAAACTACGTACAGCACGCCGCGTGCACGCTCTGACTCTTAAAGGGTAATTCCGCTATTTTCAGCCCAACGTGTGACCGCCGTACGCTCCGCAGCTGGTCGCCAAAAGTGCCGGGGCATTTTATGGATGCGGTCACAGAGCCGGTCCTGCGAGCTGCACGTCATGAGCTGGCGGACTTGGTTTTGAAGCAGGTTGTCAAAGTAACAAAAGCTGATGAATAATCTGAGCCTGAAGCCTTCTGGGTGGTTCAATGTTAACTGGTATTAGGATATTTCGATTTTTAAAGCAAACCTAAGTGTCCACAACACGGAGAGGCGAGCGGCTCATGATATTAGTGCTGCGGAGACACTAACTGGGCTACGGTCATTTTAAAATCTTCCGCGTATATTTTAAAACTCGGGTAAAGGAACGAGAGGTTGACAGGGACGTTCTGGGCCTTCGACTACATGACACCATAAAAATGTGAAGGAGGTGCGGAGAGAACACGAAAGCCGTAGCGACATCCGTGTTGGGAGAAACAGCTACAGAAGGAGGGGTGTCAAACTCACCAAAGGCTAGATATCCATAAAAATCCTTGTTTAGTAGTAATAATAATAATAATAATAATAATAAAAAAATCAACTTGTTTAAATATGAATATTATAAGTCTGCTTTCTTATGGTTAGGAAATCAAATATAGTCTCTGGGGGGGTGGGGGTGGGGGGAGGGGTTAAAGGAGGGCGGTGGGATGGGGGAGCCCTCCTATCACTACAACTCCATGTCCTGGGCCTCGTCTTCTGAGAAATCAGACATTGAGCTTTCAGATGAAGAGTCGCCGGCTGCTTCCTCCTGCTCCTTCAGTGCTTCCTCCGTTGCATATTTCTGGATGTACTCTGGAAAGGGGAGCACGAGCGCACGATCAAAACGCACATAAAAGACTGCTAACTTTGGGGCGGAGGGGGGGGGGGTGGAGATTTGAATTGCATTTATCTCCAAATTGATCTGATATTCTTTTGTGGCCTCACCTTTAATTTTCTGCTTGTACACTTCTGGCCGGTGAAGGTACATGGCAGCTGCGTCTCCATTTAGAGGGTCGATTGGGTTTGGGTAAGCCAGCAGCTGGGGCAGGAACGATTCAAAGATGTTGGTCAGATCTGGGGACAGAAAAGAACCCATTTAAATACAAGTTCAACTAATAAATACATCTAACCAGTGTGACATCATCTTGAATCCCCACTTTCCCACCTAAAATAACATCAATTAAAGGTTATAGGAAATTATTGTTGAAAATATTTCCAAATGCATTTATCCAAACCAAAAATTTATCAACCAAAAATTACATGGGAGCAAGACTGAATCCTGAGCGGACCTCGCCTGTAATCCCACTCTCGTCCACTGGGTGTCACTGTTACCAACGGTTTAGTATATTAAAGAAAAGAAAAACAAGTCAACTGCATCGTTGCTCATCAGCGACCATTAAAAGGTTAATTTCACCCACATCCACAACTCCACTGCATTAAAACATCCACAGTAGCATAAAGCCACTGATATCGGTCAATGGAGCCGAGAGGATATGACGACAAATTAAGCTTCAAACGGACGTTGACAAGAGCAACTGGGTGACAAATAGCAGGTACGGCCGCCGCCGCCGAGTGTGTGAGCGTGCTGCTGCCTCTCACAGCTGACGGACTGTAAATCATTCCCCCTGATAGCGAATGTGTTCTGACCTTGCTGGGCGAGGGTATTACCTCGTTAGCGCTCCCTGCTCCCTCCCTTCAGTAAGAAGATTACTGCTAGCAGTGTGCAGCGCCGCTGCCGTGCGTGACCGCGTGTGACAGAGCGCTGACGGAACTGCGTGTGATGGCATCGGCCCCGGTGGGGGAAACGTGATACGGACATGGGGAGAAGTAGCAGCTCACCATAAAGGGCTGTCCATGTCTGGTTGATGACGTCTAAGCACACCGTCCCTGACCTGGGAAAACGAGAGGAAAGGAGAGTTAATGAGTCGACACTCAAGGCGACCACTCGGAGACTGATAATAGGAGCGTTTTTAGCAGCCGTCTCCAGGGAAGAGAAACGTTCCGACATAAAGACAGCCGATCAACGCCGGTGTCACCGATAAACACAGCGCATCGCTGCAACTATCCAAGAGACCACGTCCTCTCCCAGCTGTTGGAATGATTTTATCCTATTGAAATGCGTAAATCTTAGACTCCCCTGCAGTGAGAAACACGAGGGAAGAGACGGCTCCTTTCATTTTGTCGGATTCGGCAACACAAACCCTCATAAAGCTGCATTGTGTTCATCCAAAAAAAGAAAAAGAAAAAGTGGGATTCTAATTAACATACGTGAGAATGGAAAAATAAGAGCTTCTCACAGGAAAGAGGATACTTAGACCTAATGGTCTCTACACACTGCAGGCCAGTCTGACCTGTGAGCTGACCAGAATACAGAAAAGAGGACCCCCCCCCCCACTCCTGCTAACAAAGGCTACGTCGCTACAAGAGAAGAAGAAAACGGCTAAACGTGAGGAAATTCAAACACAGGACAGATGACTCACGCTTCGTCGATGTTCGGATGAAAAATCTTGTTCATGAATCCTAAAAGAGAGGGAGAGGGGAAGATTACAGAGCTCATGAGCCAACACATCTTGTATTCATGCACGTGATGTAAAGCTCCTTACCTATTGATGGTGATTTGAAAGGGTATTTCTCCGGGAGATCTACTCGCACCTTCCACACGCCGCCCTCGTACGGTGCTTCACACACAAAAACAGACAGAAGCGAGTCCTTTTCCATCCATCACGCGTGCCAATGAATGTCACATAAGCTATTAATCAGCCTCCTGCGTCCTCCCAGAAACACACTTTCCTGTGCCACTTTCTCCGGGTTTACGCAGTGAATGCAGTTCGGCCCCGGAGAACTCATCCCCCAAATCACTTCGCATAATACGCCGACATCAAAGAGGAACGGAATGAGATTGTGTGAATGTGTGATGTTCTCCCAGAATAGCTGCGCGTGTAACGGGAAGCGCATGTGCCCGTTTCAGACTGAAGGCTGCGCGCCGGGGATGAACCGGGGAGAAGCACGGCGCCCTGAACGGCTCCTTACGCCCACTTCCTGCCTTCACTGAGAGCTAAGCGCCCGTTGTTTTAGCAGCACAGATGTGGAGGACGGAGCAAGCATTTCCTTCTGAGGAGGCCACTGGTCCAAATTCCCCACAAGCTTGGCTCCTGCTTTACACTTTGTGGCCTCGGGCCTGCTTTCAACCCACTTTACTGTTCTGGCCTGCCTGATGACCTGCTCTGTGTTCCAAGCTAAAGGAAATGACCACGGTTCTTGTGCCGCCTGTCCTCAAACCAGCATTCATGGCCATTTGGTTCAGATTAGAGTTCAGCCAAACATGAAATGCAGGGAGCTGGCTGGTTTTCTGAGTCTGCTTTAAAAGCTGTTTACAGAAATATTGCGTATTTCGTTAAAAGGGGAGGGTCTTTAAAAAAGAGGCACTTACTTCCTTGTGGTCCAAAAAACTTCACTACAAATTCATTGAGTCCGCTGAGGATGGTGACTTCATGCTTGCTCTCGATGCTGGAGAACGGTTAAGGAAGTCTTTCTGGAACTGGCCGACGCATCGTGAAAACCAATCAATGCATGAAAGTTCCACATGGATTCTGCTCTGACCCCTGACCCTACTGATTCGCTCGCATGGCCAATTTGTCAGGCTGTACATCCCATAAATATCCGTCGCGCTGAGTAGGAGCCGAGAGGGCGAAGTGGATCAGAACGCTGATTGCGTTGACCTTTGTTTTACGTCACGAAGATACAAACATATTAATCAGATGTGCAGCAGGAGAGAAAAGCCTTCCAATTGAAAACACACCGGAAAGGACAGAAACCCAGAGAAAGATGTTAAAAAAAACCTTTTTCCATGACACACAGCGGCCAGCAAATGATCCAATCCAAGCCGAGGTGTGACTCAACCGACTTGTCTGCGAAGAACAGATTGCACACCTGATTTCAGCGAGGAAAACGCGTCATTGGTGGACAGAGAAGGATCTCAGCACGCCTAGAAGGTGAAATCTCACATTAGCCTGCTAGCTAAACAGGCTAAGGCTGTCCATTTAGAAGCACCAGGAAGGTGTCCAGACGATTCAATGCTTACAAACTGTGGTTACGTTGCTGATGAGAGGGATTGTGTGTTTATCTGTGCAGCAGGGAGGGGGAATGTTGAGGAAGGGGGAGGTACACTACAGCTACACTCCATAATGCTACATTCAGCTCGTCATCACATCACTTCTGCCATTGCATCAGATTTAAGCTACAGGAACAAATCTATCTAAAGACTTCATCAGCAAACATGTGACTCCCTCCAGAGGCCAGGATGACACAGGAGGGTGGAAACGGAAAACAGCCTCATTATAATTTTACGGCACTTCTTATTATCTACATTTTTAATGGATGTCACATGGCCCAAAAGTCATTTCAACTACAACAGGCAGGGTAACATCACAGGGTTTGGATTTAGCCGATTCAAACGTCACATTCAAGTGAGAGTTTCAGACTCAAGTGAAGATATTACGCTGCAAGAGCACTTAGATTGGCCATAGTGCGCGAATAAAGGCACTCGTTAAAAAATATAAACGGTCTGGCTCCATAATTTAAAGACAATAAGCTTCCCAGAGGAATAAATCAACATTTGTTCATTCCTCTTCTGAAGCCCGTGATTATCTGTCCACCACCCTACCTTGGATTATTATAATTATAATCTGTGGAAAGCATCGGGTCAGTATCCTTTAACAAACACTTCTAATCTGATCTGCAGTCCAGAACACACACACCCCCCCCCCCCCCACACACACACACACAGATAACCCTGAAGACACCACATTCAAAACGAACATTGCTTCATCGCTCCTGTCAGCAGTATTTTGCTCCATGAAGATTATTCACGGGTTTAAACTGAAACTATGCAGTCCACTGTGTCTCGCTGTGGTCCAGCCTTTTTATTCTGGGCCGTTGAGGCCACCGTGCCCGTCTGACCCTCTACAAAAATATCCAGTCCTGACCAACCTCTAAGTGTGGAAAACAAACATCATGGGACAGAGAACAACGGGCACGTTTTATGCTAAAATACTCCCCTCGTCGGACACATACACACACTCCGACTGGTAAACAGGAGCGCGAGCTCGATTATTTAAGGCCAAATCCGTTCATTACCCTTGCATGGAAAAACAGCATCAGCCTTGAGACTTCTGACAGAATTCTCCAATAGAGCTTCATGTACAGTATTATACAAAACGTGCACGCAGACCAACTTTAAATATCGCATGACCATCTGCTGATGACTCCAGCGTCCAGGTAATCCATTTAAGCACTCCTGGCTGGGAATTAGCAGCAGAGGCAAATTAAATGATCTAATAACACACGCGGAATTTGGATGTTATTGGGATTAAATTTTGAGGTTGAAGGCCAAGAAATGAATCTCAAGATGGGCGACACAAAGAGTCCCCAATCGGTGGGCTGTGGGAGGGAAAGAGGGGGCAGATGAGGTCAGGGTTGGGAGATTAAAGAGTGCGGAGCGATGTCGCTCAAGAATAAAAATGAAAGCAGAAACAAGACAGCGATGCCAAATCAGAGGCAGGAATAATGAGGAGAAAACAAAAGAGCTGAAACACGATGAATGCTGATGAAGCCAGGCTGGAAGATCTGACGCCATGAATGACACGGACTCCAGGAAATCTGCTGTACCCTTACCCCTCTTATTTTTTTAAATTTTTTTTAATTTTTTACACTTGGCTAACCTGTTCTTTTCCTGTCGCTTTTCCAGCCCCCCCTACGTTCATAGGTAGACATAGGTGCCACATTCATACTCAATTTGCATGAGGAGCTCTTTCATAGAAGCTGTAAAAGAGTAGCCAAAGATCCTCGTAGCATTAACATAACATAAACGGCTTTTCCCCCTGCAGAAACATGCTAAATGACATGTAAAGTGAGAAAATATAAGTGCAATAAATGACACCAGGAGAAATATATAGGCAGCAGAGTCAGCTCACCATTTGAACTTCACTGAAGGTAACCATGTACAATCAAAGCTCTGCAGATAAAAGGCAGGAAATACAGTATAGAGAGTGCTCTGGGTGCAGCGAGCAGGCTTCCTCGGAGCTGTGCAGCCCCAAAACAGCGTCTGTACCAAAGGCAGACATGTTCAGCTGCTCGGCATTACCAGCATCCATTCTATTTCTAAGAAAATTCTCGCAATGAGAAACAAAGTCTCTGCACCTAAATCAGCGAGGTGATGACAACCCATCAAGTGGTGGTGGTGGGGGGGGGGGCGGCTGCCATTGGTGTGTGTACTCACTACATTCACGGGCCTGAAAACACAAGCAGCTGCTTGCCGGGGGAACCTTTTGCCGAGCAAATGAAAGCGTGATTTCAGCCGTTTTAATGCTAAGCCAACACTTGATACCATGGACCAAATAACAAACCCTCAGTAGGTGAACACGTTCTGTGTGGATGAATGAATGCACAAACATTCTTTAAACACCCAGAAACCACTGCTTTATTTCCACTCTAATGTCAGACTAATAACCGCCTGTAAGAAAACGCAAATACAGCAACACATTTGCATTATTTTATGCATGTGTAATTTTTCCTGTACAATTACACTGTAAGAGCTTCAGTGTAATTAGACTGTGCAAAAAATAAAGACATAAAATCCCCCACTGAGATAAATACCTTTGGGATGAGCCAATCATATCAACATCATAATGATGCTTTTGAAAACTGTCACATCAACAATCAGACTAGAAATACAAAAAAGGGAAAATTACCCCAATCCATTTTTAATTAATAGCATATTACTCCTTTATCAATATCCTGTGGCAGTGTGGAATTTAATTAAATACAGGAGCGGCTCCAGAGTGTTAGCTGATGGCTATCTCCCCGTGTGTTAACCGAAGCAGCGCGGTGTTGCGCCAGCTAAGTTCTTTGTCTCCTCTGCCCACCCACCGCAGTCAGAAGCGGAAGCTTCAGCTGCTCCTCGCAGCCAGTTACTGAATTTACAGCAAAGGCAGCATCATTGTGTGTGTGCTCACACACCGAGATGACTGTGGACACGACACCGAGCAGGGGGAGGGCAGGGGAAAACAAAAGGTAAATTTCGGTACCAACGTGTTGAAATGCTAACGAAGCAGAATTTGGGTAAACGGACAGAAACCATTGGCTAATTTTATCTACTTTCTCCAGAAGCACGGGGGCAGATTAGACAGATCAGACAGTGTTGAAGGCGGCCTACGGGGCGTGGAGAGTTTGCCCAGCCCTTTTGAGGCCACATTTCTTTATGTCGTACTCAAGTTAGCATGCAGAAGTATGACCACTCCTTCGTTCTTCCATTATCACATTGTTATAAGTGGCACATCAACAGAAAAGGCAGACAAAGAGACTGTGGCACCGAGAATTAATTTAAAACAAAGAGAGGAACTTTAGTCCACCTGTTTTCTCAGGAAACTCAGCCATGCGTGCAGGAAGCGTCAATGTTTGAGCCGAGGGCCTCAAATCTACTGTCTGAAACATCTATAACTGAACTACTTTCCAAGATGGGACCCCCAAATTACCTTCACTCACAATCGATCTATCTTGGTGAGCGTCTGACCCCCATTAACGAATTAAACATGAACCCAAAATGACAACAAATTTGGCCAATCTAGAAAATAAGGCTAAAATGAAGGGAGAAAAATAGGCGGATGTGAAATCCTGTCACCAATCAGCCCAGCGTAGATTTAAAATGATAGAACATGTCATTTGAAGGTCTATAAATAGACACACACAACATATGTTCCTTTCTGTCGTCCCAATTCAAAAGTAGAGAAAATCCTTCTTAGCTTCTGTCTGGCCAAGGATATAAAGTCATTTCAACCACAGCATCATAAAAAACAAGGCTTTGGAAAATGCCATCATTAGACCAGAGCATTCCCCATTTTTGCCCTCCGGCATGCTCCCTTTCAAACAGGCAAATAAAACACTGGTTACGTCGCTCCGCTAAAGCGCGTTTAGCATGTGGAGAGCGGCGGCGAGGGTGCTGGGCCACGCCAGGCTGCCCGTGAGCGCGTGTCACAGTCTGACACAGCAGCAGGAGGTGGAGTTCACAGGGTCTGCCCTGAATAGGTCACACAAAAGCTGATGCTGTATGGATGTCATGTCACAAGGGCACAAAGAGGTCGAAACGCCAAGCAGAGAGTAGATAAAGCTCGGACCTGGCTGGGAGTCCTGTTATCTCTTACCTAAAATACTCGATGTGACGTGCAACCTTCGGGTTATTCATTAGTATGACCTATTTCACTGATAATTCCACAACATTCCTTTTCTATGCGACTCTTCTCCATGTAGAAGGGTGCGCACAACAGCTTGTGTCAAAAAAAGGCTTAGGCCTTTGTAATCTGTGCTCAAATTCCAGTAGCTTACAGCTTGAAAGCAGTCCAGTGATGAATACATGCAACTAAGAGCACTCATGCTCGTACGTGCACCTCAGAAATGCCAGCACTTGTGTAAAATGTCATCCATTCGGTCTGCCTTAAAACAAACGAGCCATGCTACACAACCAAGTCACTCCGATATTTGCATTTATGAGGACGAAAGCCTCAGTTTACTTTTAATCATCCCGATGGACGTGTCAAATTAACGTGCTCAAGGTGTCAGCGCAAAAGAAAGAAATGGCTGCCATCAAAGAGGGAGCGCGGGTTTCAGGTTTGAGTTATAAGGAGAGACAGTTTTGCTGTGGGGACATAACTTGAAGGACGGAACCGGCACACTGGAGCCGTACCGACTCGAGTCAAATAATAATAAATAAACCACACAGTGAAATAGTTGTCCGACACTTGCTCACGCACAGCCATAAAACACACTGGTCATTGTATGGAATCGAGCAGATGGCATACCCTGGACCTGCTCTTGCCCAACAGCCCTGCGCCCCAAGAGAGGGGGGGGGGGCGTAATCTATGCGTGTGCACCCCTCAAAACCCCATATCCTTCCTCTTTCACCACTCTCACATGGCTGCAATTGCCTCTAAAAAAAGACCCACAAGATGCACGTTGCAGAACTCCAACGCGCCCGGAGTAGAACCGAAATGACCCATATCACCAACTGCAGGTCCAGTTCTAAACGCAGACATATGAAATCTGGTGTCCTGTGATGCATTATGAAATATGGGCTCATTTCTTCATCTTTTTAGAAGCCTCGAATTACCAAGCAACACACTCAACTACAGAAACACCATTCTTTTAGCACTGAAGTTGGACGACTTCCCCTGGTTTGGGGGTTGCTTTCCCAGCCCAGTTGTAGCCACACATTTGACTAAGCTGCACTGCCATCCCATCAGCTGTTTTAAGTCCCTCCCTCCAATACTTTCCGGCTAGTAACACTCTACCCAATCATTAAGCTGGTTTCCACTGGGCCAGGACAAAAACAAAGACAACCTTTTCACACTCTTTTTCTAGAACATTGCACGGAAAGGAAACCCGCTCTGTAATTCACTCCAGAGCAGGTTCCGAGACCGAGCCTAAATCTGAGCATTCAATCTGCAGTCCAAAAAAAGACCATCCAAGGTGACAATGACCTGGAAAACTGCACATTCTGATGTTCCCGAAAAGTTCCTGTGAGAAAACGACTAAGTTAAGAACCCCCTGCTGTGCCAGTTCTTAAACCGATGCTGACTTCCAAAGCTGCTGCTTATTAAGGAAATAGGAAATAAACTGTTCAATGTGCTGCGACTTGGATTTCAACACATGTGCCTGAAGACACAAGTACAGTTAGACACAGATCAGGTGGCCATTTTGATGTTGAAATTAACCAGCAGCCTAGCCAGCAACATTAGCGGCTCTCTGGGGTAACATACCAAGGAATCTGACCGACAACACAACCCAAAAGCCCTCAGTTGTGTTCCAAATCGGAGCGACAAAGAGTCGGAATGCTAAACCTGAGGAAATAATGCCAACGCGGAACAAAAGACAGCAGCGTTTTCAGTTGACGTTAGCCTTACATTATGTAAACAAGCCGTGACAACGTGTAGAGAGCAGTTGGACATAAGTCCTCTGACAATAGCAGACTGGACAAAGACATCAAATCGCTATTAATAATATACTGTAGTGTAGCGCTGACAGGTATTTTGATGGTGCAACAAGGGGAAAGAAACGCCAAAAACGATAGCTCCCGTTCGCCTGCTGCAATAAATTCTAAAACAAAGATAAGACGATGCAACAACTGGGATATAGCTCGAAAAAAGATCAAACTGCTCCGATTAGCTAATACAGCTGTCCCAGAGCGATTGAAGGTCCGCAGGACAGAAATAGCTAACACTTGGGTTTGCTAGCAAATGTTGTTTACACAAAAACCCAATCATTCACAATGAACCACTTCCTTCTGTTGTAGCTTACAAAAATATATAACCAGCACATGGAATACATAGAACATGGCTATATTGACTCTCTGAATATATAATGCCATAGCATAACGGACGAGACTGTTGTTTATATTGGTAAAGGATACAGTTTCACCACATCGGTATCCATTCGCCTTTTACCCGGACTTGGAGACGACATTTTTTCTATTTCCACTGAAGAGCACCGCCAACTAAACTAAAAGCTAGCCTCCGAATCGCTAGACAGTCTAGCAAACCGTACTATCCTAAAGCTAACATTGGCTTTCAAAAGCGTTTGCTGCAAGACGTCCTCACAGTTCACCGTCTCCCTAATCAGTGCCTGAGCTAACGTTAGACCTATGCTTTCACTGAGTGTCTCCCACCGTTATACATCTGACATGCAAGAATCCCTCCGCGGCTTGCGTCATATTTGTGCGACCAGAAGCAAACGTCGCTTTTGTAGTTTAGCTTTCCTGTTTCAAAAGTGATCCCAAAACGGAAGTACTGCGTTTTAAATTTCTACTTTTTCGAAAACGAGGCCGAAGGTGGCAGCAAAAATCTTAAATGTAATGAAGCTCAATAAGAATTTGACCTATTGGTTTTGGACTGCAGGCTGAGTAAAATTTCAGCACAATTGTTCTTTAAAATATTTTTCTTGATTTATCTTTCATATTTTAGGTGTGGCATCAACTACCGAGTCATCAATCATATTGAGTGACAGTAAGGATATTTATATTTGTTTTACTATTTTGCAATTTACCGCCTTTATTTTACTTACATCAATTTTCAGTTCTGTATTTAGCCTTTTTTTCCCCCTTTAGTAAATAGTAGTTAGAAAATTCAAGAAGACTGTGTGATCACAGGGAGGGTGCTTGATCATGTCCCAGCTGCACAGGGGTGAAGGCAGGCTCTTCACAGGGCCCTATGCATGCTTTTGGGGATTCCATAATTTGTTCAAGGGCACTTTGGCAGTGCTCTGAAGGTTACCTGACAACTCCTCCTGCTTGAACCGAGAACCCTCTGCTTCTCAGCCCAGCCTCCTAGACAATGACCTACAACCACTCTCATCTTCACTAAAATGTCATTGAAATCTAGTTTTGTCAAACTACAATATCAACAGAAAACCATGTGTTAAAAACAGATGAGCATTTTATTCACCAATTTTCAAAGGCTCTAGAGATAGACAAGCACACAAACTCCGGTGAAAAGACATGGCATTGTTGATACTCACAATAAGCAAGCAAGAAAGAAATAACGATCTCTCAATAGCAGAAGGTCGGCATCTATTTTTTGCGGCTAATCGGATGATAAGTTATTCACATGCCATGCCTTTCCAGCACAATTTCCTCTCTCACAATCTGGAAACAGGCACCTCCTAAACTATATGCTGAGTTTATCCATTTGTGTTGAAACGCTAAACTGTTCGGAGGGAGAAACTTCAAAGATGAAAGTCAAACTGTCGTCCCCTTATCTAGAACATGAACGGGCCAGCATCCACTTTAATGAATCCTTGGCCAAAAAATGTTGACAGGAGTGTTCCATCAACTTCAATGTTGAAGGAATCAGTCTATTGAGATGAAGGCGACACCTGCCACTGACGGAATATCGCAAAAACCCTTTCAGACTTGTCACAAAGTCCCTGAGGAGAAAAAGAGAAGGAAAATAATGTTTAAAACCAGTTATGTGACAGAAAAGGCATCTCCACCCATAACACTTACCTGTGGTGGTTCATCCTCTACAGAGTTGGAGTTCTTGATCGGTATGAGGAGATCTAGAACAGCCTTCCAGCCTTGCTGATGATATGATACAACTCCACTAAAACAGGAGACCGTTTCAGGATCCATATTCTCTTTTCCTATAGAGATCCAAGGACACCAGTCTCTGTGCTGATCAAGGGGGTTGAATTCCTTCTTGTCCAGAACTTCATCCTGAAATAAGTGAAGACCACTGATTTAAAAAGAAAACATTCCAAAAAATGAAAGCTACCATAAATTAATCATTGGTTCTAATGTTATGTCCTCGTGATGTATATATGAACACGATTTAATTCAAAATATATTTTCACAGCAAGTTTCACACCAAGGGTGAACTAGAATGATATATTTATGAGTCAATGAGGTTCTTACAGGACCACCAACTAATGAGAGGCAAAGCCGTTTCGGAAGAGGAGGCAGGGTGCCAGAGGAATCGGCCCCAGGGTTTTCCCCTTGTCCTCTGTTTCGAGCGATCCTTTTGCCCCTAGTCAAGGGACTTGACAACTCTTCACAGGGGATTGGTGTGTCTCCACTTCGAGCACGCAAAGCCACAAGAGAGGGAGTTCCATTACCCTGTAACACATACCATTGACTGACTAAGATCACCTGTTTCGTTATAAAATTGTTAAAGGCACACATGTAATCTAAGGTTTTATGGTTAATGCCTGCCTGGTTGGGATGCGTGGTGTCCTGGCTTCTCAGTTTCATGCGCCGTGGAGTTGTTGCAGGAGCAGATGATGTGGAAGCTGCTTCATCATCCTGGACCTCAGGTGTTGCTGAAGAAACAGGACCTGATGCAGGAGCCGATTCATCTCCATCTCCTGTCCCCTCCATCTGGTAAAAGTTCCACAAGCCAACCTTGCGCATACAGTATGAGCAGGTAAGGATGGGTAGATTCATAGTTTGCAGAGATGGGCTAAAAAAAAAGAAAAGAAAAAGTAATAACTTGGTTCAGATCTCTTCCTCAGATATGGTGCATTTCCATTTAATTTCATATTTCTTGTCACATCCACTATTAGCTTGCCCCACTACTACCTCCAACAAGAAGATTTAATTGTTTTATTTTGAAAAATCGAACTTTATTAATACCTCGCAGCCCAGCCACAAAGAGCAACAATGCAGGCAGCCACTTGGACAGTCAAAGGTTCGGTACATGAAGTCTCTCCCTTTTTTTTCTGTTCTTCATCAATCAGCTGCAGTAAAAGGCTTACGACATCTTCTGTAAGCGACTGCAAGAAAAAGGTTGTAGATAAGAGGAAAATATTTAACAAAGGCCCAAAACATTCAACATATTTTTTAAAGGGACTTTTTAAGTATCCAAAATGCAACCATTCTTCTACTGCCTCACCATAGACTTCAGCTGGTCTGACTTTAGTGCTGGCAGCTGCTGTCCCAGAAGACAGGTGCTCTTGAAACGCGCCAGAAAGGCTGTTAGAAGGACTGATGGTTCACTGGAAGGAATGAGCCAAAACCTCTCTGAAATAATACCAATATTCACAATGACTATCATATATTTAAAGATCAATGTAAATATATGCAAGCAGATTTTTTTTACTCCTACCTGGGCAGGGTAAATCAGGCCAGGGGCAAAATTTTTCATGCTGTGTTTGAAGCTGCTTTGATATTTCTGCAATGCGGGACTCGTCTAAAACGTCAAAATCAAATTTATATTTTTTCGGGGCACTTGCTGTAATGACATAAAGAATTGTCTTTTTCATTGTTAGTGGCTCACATTTCTCAAAGTCTAAAGCTGGTGTAAGTGATGCACATAGGAAAGCCTGGCAACTGGAACACTTGAGCATATCACAGCCAACGTTGATCCAGCCATATCTGGCACACATTAGGGGAGAGAGGACGCGGGGTTTGGCAGCCCATTTTGCACAGTGCAATGCTAAGGAAAATATCCCTCAAAAATTAAACAAGTGATTCATCACCGCTCCTGTAATCCTGTAATGGAGAAGCCCGCAAAACCTTATATTCTATGCAAGGGTGTAAAAGGATATGGAATAGGATTCCACTCTTGAAAAGAAACCTTCTTTGTTTGTTGCTTCACAGGGTGCCTGAGTGTCACCTTTAACTTCCACAGCCGACGAATCAGTTTGAGCTCTGAAATCCACAAAAAGAATTTGTCTTCATTATTAGCTTATACTTTACATGAATTGTAAAGCCACATGCAGATGTATCGTTTCCACAACATTTAAACACGTAATTAACTGAAGGGGTTAATAAACTATTCAGTTAATTTGGATTTAAGAGAATGATTGATTTCCTAACACACACACACACACACACACACACACACACACACACAAAAACACCAAGCTCATTAACATGCAGCCACTCAATCAAAACTCCCAATCGTTCAGCAAATCTGAATATGTTTTTTTCCCCTTGTAACTAAAACCTTGTGAATATAGAACATAATATATTTGATTATTTCAAGAAGTACGGAATTTGCCTTAATTAATATAGCGAACCCATGGAGCTAAGCGGCTAACCACAGCAGCTATTCTTAACATTTCCACCGGCTCTTTTAAAAGGAGAAAAATGTACCTTTTACTGTCGACATCTGGTGATAAAATCCCATCATTCAGGAGATCTCGAACCTTTTCTGGCGATACCAAAGACGCCATATGTTGGTGTAAACCTCCGAGGCTATCGTCAACGCTACCGCCAAGTGTTGCCATGATCAACAATGCTCCCCGGAAAACAAAGGAAAACCATTGGTTCCGCTTTAAGAAACGTTAACAGTTCCGTATTGACAAAATAGTTAATCAAATTAGAAAATGTAATATATGTTATTTATTTGGTTTAGAATTTTAGATACAATTTATGTCCCTCGGTTTTCGCCAGAAATTAACAATACAAATCAAGAACTGCGCTTGTCTTTAGTGAGTTGCCGGACGTAGCAATTATAATCCCATTAACTAATTAAAGACCATTCAGATTCCATTTAAATGTCTAAGTCATTTAAATAAGGCCTCAGCAGTGTCACAATCGGAACGACGTCTGTTGACACGCGGGGTCTCGCCCAGGGCGACGGACGTGACGTCATCACAACGAGCCTTCTGATTGATCAAAAGACTTGCGACAGTAGGGTAATGTTTGCGAATGGCTAGCAAGTGAGAGCGGTTATGAGTTATAATGGTCGATCAGCGCTTAAGGAGATGTCCTGTATTTGAGGAAAGATCATTTGGGACTGGGCTGTATCGAAACGATGTCTGGTTGGGAGAGTGCTCGCAGTACAGACCAGCTAAATAAATTCAAGAAGCTGTCAGGCAGGCCACTGCATGGTGAGACGTTAGCAGGTCAGTCAACAGCCTTATCTAGACACGTTAAACATTGGGTTTGACACATTTGCCAGCCATTGCATTCATAATAAGCATAATATGACCGATAGTCATGTAGTGTTTTGATAATGATCCATAATAAAAAGGTGACTTATTCAAACGACACAGCTACGCTAATGTTCGAGCTAGCATCCAAATTACTGTTATTGTTGCATATTTGATTTTAATAATAATGCAGGTGATAATTACAATTAATATATCTCACAGAGAACCATTCTGCCACAGTATGAATGCCTGTGTCTGAGCTGTAGAACTAATTTTAGATATATAGGAATCGGAATGTTTTGCTAACTTGCACTCACCTTAAAGAGGCGTTTGACTTGGAATCGGAAAACCTTGGGAGAAGAAATATTTCCTGAGGTGTCTGAATCAGAGTATTGCTAGGGTTCGAGCTCAGCCAAGCAGGAAATATAAGTATCTCATCCTAGCATGAGTCAGCCCAGAATTTTGGTGGTGGTTGATTTTTCATAATGGTTTAGTAGATGTAGGTAAAAGTGGCTGGAAATATGTCAAGATTATAATTTGAATCAAGGCGGGTAGAATTTAGGAAGTAATTAATAACCTTGTGGCTTTTATGGTGTTTTAACTTGAATTTAGCAGCATTTAACCTGCATTATACCTCTACGTGTCTGTGTCTTCATGCTTTGCTAATGCCGTGACAATTCTCTCACCCTCTAGATCATCGTACACCCCCTGCCCGCAGTGGGCATCGCTGTGTTGCTGATAACACTAACTTGTATGTGTTCGGAGGTTACAATCCTGATTACGATGAGTCAGGAGGCCCGGAGAATGAAGATTATCCACTGTTCAGGGAGCTTTGGCGGTACCACTTTGCCACAGGCTGCTGGCAGCAGATTCGGACAGATGGTTACATGCCCACAGAGCTGGCATCTATGTCAGGTAAAACATTTTTCCTTTTGTAGCTCTCTTCTTTAGTCATTGGTATGTTATTTTTAGTTTGCTCACTGAGTTTATTCGGGGGGGGGGTTTAGCTGTTTTACATGGCAACAACCTCTTGGTGTTTGGAGGAACAGGGATCCCCTTTGGCGAAAACAATGGAAATGACGTCCATGTCTGTAACGTGAAGTACAAGCGTTGGTCGCTGCTCAATTGTCGAGGAAAGAAGCCCAACAGGATCTACGGACAGGTGGCCTGCTAAATCACCCTGTCCAGTAGTTAGTGGAATCAAATGACAACATAAAACATTAAACTCAAGTGTATCCATCCTTCTTCAGGCAATGGTTATCATAAATGGTTTCCTGTACGTATTCGGAGGGACAACAGGTTACATTTACAGCACTGACCTGCACAGGCTGGACCTGACTACCAGGGAGTGGATGCATCTAAAGCCCAACAACACCCCTGATGATCTTCCCGAAGAACGGTGAGCCTAAATGCGCCGGAGTGTGCAAGTAGCTAGTTTTCCCACTGACATGTTGGAAAACATCTGATGTGTGTTTTTAGGTACAGACATGAAATAGCACACGATGGACAACGGATTTACATTTTGGGAGGAGGAACTTCCTGGACTTCTTACCCTTTAGACAAGGTATTGTCACGTGTGACGCAAAAAAATAGGCACATTTTCAGTTGGCATAATTTAAACTCGTTTAACAGATCCACGCTTATAACCTGGAGACCAACTCGTGGGAGGAGATCACAACCAAACCTCATGACAAAATAGGTAAGTTCAACACATTAACAGTTGAGCCAATTCAAAGCCAGTCTTAACTATCTGCACTTTTTAGGTTTCCCTGCTCCCAGGAGGTGTCATAGTTGTGTACAAATACGAAACGGTGAGCAATTTTCCAAAACCCGCTCCTCCGATCCTTCCTTGGTCCCCTTGCACGTGTTTAACAGTGACTCGGCCTCTCTTCCTTCTCTTGTTGTAGATGTATTTATCTGTGGAGGCTACAATGGCGAATTGATATTAGCCGATCTGTGGAAGATCAACCTGCTAACGTTTCAGTGGAGTAAATTACCAGCAGTGATGCCAGAGCCGGCCTACTTCCACTGTGCTGCTGTCACCCCCGTCAGTGCCACACCACCTCCTGTTCAGAAGAATTGCCACACATATGCGATGCATTTTAAAACCTCTCTGTTTCCTTGCATCCCCAGGCCGGCTGCATGTACATCCATGGCGGTGTGGTGAACATCCACGAGAACAAAAGAACTGGCTCTCTCTTTAAGATCTGGCTCTCTGTGCCCAGCCTTTTGGAGCTGTGCTGGGAAAAACTCCTCCAGGATTTCCCTCACTTGTCCACACTCCCCACCATGCAGCTGCTCAACCTGGGCCTCACACAGGAACTTATTGAACGCTTGAAGTAAGCGCGCAGTTGGTCTGCAGATGATGGCAGACAGTCGGGGACGGGCTGGACTGTGATAAGATGATGATGAGCACAGAATGCAGCCGATGGCAACACTTGTGCTGCCTAATGTAGCCCCGCCTTAAAACCAAAAACAATGGGATGCCCCCCCCCCCCCCCCCCCCGCCAGTCATTTCCTGCAGATCCGGTGATGGGGAAAATAAACGTGGAATGTTTAATGGATTTTACCCAGGCACGCCACTTCTGTCCCTGATGCCTTTATGTCAAAGGAAATTCTCTCCTCACTCTCCCACAAACACAGCTGGAGTTATTTTGCTTTTTAACTCAACCTGTATTAATTTTAAATATCGTGCGGAAGGAAGAAAGTACACCTGTATATTTATTTTAAAAAAACAACAGCTCAAGCCTTGTTTTCTTTTCTCACCTGATATTGCCGTTTGCACACGTTGTCTAACGTTTGAGGTCTTTTGATCCTATAATCAGATTCTTTCAAGGGTACAGTGGTTTTTCCAAATGACAAACTGGTGTTCTTGCAAATTTTAGCCAATTTAATAAAAGTCTCAGATTTTTACTGCTCATACTCGTATTGGTTTTGTAAATTTTCCAGGTGGTTTTTAGGTCCTGTGTATTTTTCTCAGTTGAATCTCACCACTGTTTTAACCTGGCAGTACTTCTTTAGGGTCAAATGGAACATTTATTATGAGGGCCTTTCATTCAAATGACTTGAATCTTGGATTACTTAATCAGCTGAAACCTGCAGAAATACTGATGGTATTTCCATTAGTGTGTCAGGAAAGTTCATCTCATCCTTGACCTAACATATTGTAACAGTTGTTCGAAGACATATTCATCTGTATGCCAAACCATGCATCACTGAATTTGGTGCTCTTTGAAATTCGTTTAATATATTAGTGCACAAAATGCTGTTCCATCTAATCCAAGTACATAGTCTCCTGCATAAGTGTGATTAAACTGCAGTGCCTTTGAAAGTCTTTTGTCAGGTTGGAATTTGAAAAAATTAGGCAGAATGTTGGTTGTTCGATGGGCCACTATAATTTACACGTTACATGGACTCACCACCCGGGGGCAGCATTTAATCTTCAGAAGTTTTTTCCCCCAGCAGAACTTTTCTTTAATTTAATGCCAAATTTTTAAGTTAAAGTGCGAATATGAGGGATGTGTTCTTGCATTTTAAGTTCTGGCTATCAAAGTACATTGCACATTCGTGTGTAAGCAACTCCTGGACAGTTTTTAAGTGTACAAAACAGCTTGTGTGACCTTTGTTTTGCAATACTGTGAATAAAAATTATGTTCTGTATATATCCCCCTCATATGACAAACAACCTCATCAATAGAAACCACTTTATTGTCCATTGTCTACTCACTATCTTCCAATGATATTTAATACTGTATTTTTATATTTTTAGCAAGTGAATAAGATCAAGCACAGGTTTAAAGATTTTCATCACAGAGAGAATATTTAAATTTAGATTTTATTTAATTAAGAAAGAACAAACAAATCACGATCCTCTTTAACTCAATTGTGTTTTTTGCATTACGTTGTTGAATTAGCTATTTTTTAATTTATTTTTTCTTCATCATCCCCACAATAATCTCAGCAAGCGGGTGGAGATGGGGCAAAATAGTAAACGGCCAAAAGGATGAGGTAGACCACAACAAGAGCAGTGCCTGGTGGGAAAAATAGGCGATTTTCAAAAACATTAATTCACAACAAAGGTTTTAAAAGAAAAACGGCCTCTGGTTGTCTCTGGAACTCATACTTGCCCTGAAAATAGTCCGATTTCCCATCCATGAAGATGTAGTTGACTAGAATGACGCTGAAAATGCTCGCCCAAAGATGAATGTCACTGAAAATGAGCGTGAACCCGACGTCCTGGGAGGGAGGAAAAGGATTTGGGCCGAGTCAGCATGTGCACTGCTGCAAAGCAAAAGCTAAAGACACGGTATGAAATAAAAGCTGAGCGCTTCTTACGTAGAAAGCATTGAAGAGAATGAGCAGTGGAATCTGTATCATGCAGACCTGCACAGCAATGCAGCTCCCCACCTCAAGGCTTGGACAAAACAAAAGGCATTGTCAGTTTGAAAATGCCTGAATTCTGCGGGATGCGTTCACAAACAAACCCCTTAACATCCTCCAATTTTTCTTTTACATGTGTGCATGATCCCCTCACCTCAGGCTGATGTTGTTCTGCAGCGCAAACTGGATCCCATTAACAATCTCAGGAAGCTCCGGCACCATGGCCAACAGCGTAACGCCGATGAAATACTGCAAAAGTAAGAAACCCTGAAGGTCGTCAGCTTATAACCTGCAACGTGCAGTCAGTTGAAAATGCAGCCCTGGTATTAAGACTCAATGTATAATTCCTACACGAGCAATTTTGCACACCTGGGAGATGGAATAATTCAGAAAGGGTTCGATGTTTTCGGTGCTCAGGTCGGCACAGCAGGCCATCAACACTGTGGCGGCGATCAGCACCGTGAGAGCCCTCCAGCGGGACCAGTGAACTACATGGTGACCTGAGAGAAAAGACACGACTTTTGAGCAGTTTGTGCGTTTCCGATCAGTCTCACATTCCAAGTTCTGCTATTTTCACACTCGACATGCATCTACGCCTGTACCTCCCATATCGTGCATGCACAGCGAGGTTGTTTAAGCATGCAACAGTGAGGCATTGCAGCGGATCGTCATGCTGTTTCACCCAAAACGTGAACCTTGAACACGCACCTGTTGAAAGCCCCTGGCTGGTGGCAACAATGCCGGCATTAATACAAGAGTTGGCTGCGAGGGGATGGCCCGTGGTGCCCTCACCAGTGGGGTGGGCAGTGCTGGTGCCCGCCTGAGCATACTGACCGTGCGCGTGACCCGCATGGCCATCGCTGATGTGGATGTCGTAGATGTGCGAGTGGGTCTTCAGCGTGAAGACGAGGCCAATCAGGTATGCAGCAGGCAGCAGCACAGAAATAGTGTACACCAGCGGTCTGGTGAACGGATATAAAATGCATGTTTAGTGGAGAGAACTGCAGCCAAGCACATTCCACATCTATTTTTAGCCTTGGGACTTACTCAATTTGGGACAGAACCAAATGTGGGACAGTTTGACTCTGTTTAAAACAGAAGAAGGCAACATTTTTCATTAAGCGCAGTGGCACAGACACGAGACGTTTTCCTTCAGGTGGCCAAAATTGTAAATCCACAATGAAGACGGGTAAGGATAAGCAGCTCACGGTGTCATAGTGACAGTCTCTGCAGGTGAAGGGCACGGTGGCGTTGCCTGGGATGCCGGAGCAGCTGTCACACACCATGTCGCCGAACGTCTTTGAAAAAAGGGTTGGCGCAAACACACCTGTCATGTCACAGCGGCAAAAGGGAAAGATTAGCATCATTAGCAAGTTAGAGGGTGTTTTCAGAATATCAGTTTGCCTTTAATACGAAGTACCTCCTATTGATATGAAGAGCAGGGCCGAGCTCACGCCGGCGGAGCGGCTGTTGAACCGCTGCTCCTGATGTTTAATGCCGCCGATGATCATGCAGACTCCCTGCGGAAATGCGGCACGTAAATGACCTGCGGCGCTGCGTTAATTGCAAGGGCGCCGGCTCGTCCACTCACAGGTATGAAGAGGATGCAGCCGAGCAAAGTCCCGGTGAGCGCCGCTTTGACGACCTCTTCATAACACCTGGTGCCAGCGCGGTGTCCCCGCAACAACGCCGTGATGTAGAAGGTCATCTCCGTGATGGAGCCGAAGGTGGCGTTCACCACCGCTCCCACTGCAAAATTACTCTGTGCAGACAGGCTACACACAAGAGGAGAAATCTGCTGCACCCACGTGCAGTTTGGACTTATCCCCCCCGGTCACATTCAAAATAAACATTACCTGGCTATACCCATGCCGATGAAATAGGACAGAGGAATGATGGAAGTGATGGCTATGGAAAATATAACCTCAGCACTGAAATATTTGTGCTCCTTGTCAGCGTATCCGATACTCAGGCTGGTTATTACCAGCGGCAGGAGGTCTGAAGGGATCATAGACTTAAGGGAAAAGGGCTGAAAATAATGTTTTGGCCTATCGATGAAACATTTTCAAAGTTGATCCAAGACCGCAGAAAGGAAAGGATACTGAGAGCAAAAATATTGATGCTATGAACCGTATATTTATAGTAATATACATTAACCGCTCGGTAACAGCAGAGCAGGACTCGGCTCTCACAGCGAATCTGGAAGAGAGGAGGTCAACTTTTCAGCTGTTTTTGGGGGATTTTGGTGCAAACAACCAGGGTCTTTTGAGTTGTACCTTTTCCAGTTTGCGCACATGGATGTCCTCCGGTGCCATGAGCAGGATGGTGTGGAGCATGCGAGCGTTCATCTTCGCCACAGGTATCGTGAAGACCAGCAGCCAGGAGAGGATGCATGCCAGGGAGTGGACCACAGCCACCACAGGGTAGCCCAGCAGGAGCCAGACGCAAGTACTGTAGCGACACTGGGGAGAAACAACAGACGTAAAAACTCGAAAAGCTTTCACGTTTCGGGAGTCGATGTTGACGTTCTCACCCAGTGATTTGAGGTTTTCCTGACTGGTGCTGCTGGTACTGGGATCTTAAAATTGATCGGTGACGATACCAAAAGCGGAGCAGAGTCCTTCTCCCCCTCAAGGTCTTTGCTGTAGTCACTGCGCGTCTCTTCAGGAATGACCTCGCACATCAACGGCTTCACAGTGGACCTCTTTACAACATCACTGGCCTAAAAACACAAATGCAGCAAAATGAAGTGGTGGATTATTGATAGAGCAATGTGTGTGTATATATGAAAATGGAGTAGCCATAATAAGAACTGTAAAGCATTACCTTTTCCACTGACTTCCCAAATGGCCAAATAAAATACAACGCCATCTTGAAGCAAAGGTTTCCTTAAAAAAAGACAGATACAGCGATTCATTTTCAAAACAGAGTTAAAATGTCAGTGCTTTATTAAAGATACATACCATAAGGGGAAGCACAGCTTGTAAGAAATATTACGGGACAGATGAGAAAATAGATGAAGGATATCCACCATCCGAACAAGAACACATAAAGTATGTTACCAAAGGTGATTACGGATCCTGTAAAACACATTAAAGTTCATTCAAAAATCCATTTGAAATTGAAAATGCAAGAAGACACTGAAATGACCTTCTTGGGGCTTCACGGTGTTGAGATCAGAGTAAAGTTCTTTGATAACGTCCGATCGGTCTTCAATGGGCTTTTCTGTCACGTTGCCCTTCCACTTCCTGAAGCCAAACTGGAAAAAAATTATATATATCTATATATATTTAAAGCTCAATTGGACTGATAGAGATAGAGAGAGAGAGAGAGAGAGACGAAAAGGAATCTTGGCCCACCTTGTAGTTGTTGGCCTCTCTGTGGGCCTCCACCTCATTGTCGGCTCGGATTGTCGTCTTTGTTGTGGCCTCGTGCCAACCTTCTTCTCCACATCGTGTCGAAGCAGACTGGACCGATGTTCCCTGTCCTCCTGCACAGAACCAACACTTTCAGAACAACTCCTAGAAGAACTCTTTGGTGTCCAAAACAGAAACAAAACAGCTTTTTCCTCCATTTCCCAGTTAAAGAACTATGACTTGACTCAATTGGACTCCTTTCACTCACCTCTGTGGATGGTCAGGAAGCATTTGGGGGTGTAGTGGTAGTGATGGTAGCCAGAAACATCCGGGGAGGGGGTCTGCACAATGTTCATCTCTGGATGGTTGGGGCCAACACAGAGCCACTCGGGATGGGACTGTCTGCATCGATGGTGGAGTTCGGGCTCTTCGCTGTTCTCGAAATTGCCTAAGGGGGAAAAAAGGGCATTTTTTGATGTTACAAATGAAGATGAACCCACCTTCCAAGCACAGGAACTGTGTGTAACTAACAAAAACCTCCTGAGAGTCATACATGGCGTCCCTTCTGATGACATGGAGCCAAGGACCAAGACTGACCACATTAGTTATGCATTGCAACCAGCTTTGCCATGCTGGTTGATTTAAGGCTCAACTGATTGAACACTGAATGCAAATAAATTGAAAATAAATTAATTAAATGTCATTGTATTATGACTTTGATGAGAGGGTAAGACAGAAATATTTACTCCATGTTAGGCCATAATTAGGACAACAAAATGTGCTTCTTGTAGCTTCTTACTTTAAACAATTACTTATTACATTATTTTGAGTACATTCTCTTAATCCCACTCACACAAACTTTAAATTAACCCGGAACATTTGACCGACAGAGCAAGCATGAAACAGATTGGTTAAAACAGGTTGGCCTCACCGGTGGGATCAGCCGTCGACCTTCTCTGCAGGTTCTCCCCATCACCTGGCATCAACGAAGGCTTCGTATGGGACATTTCGAATGTCAAATCCTCAGATGTCGCTGCTGTTTGACATGTGGTTTCCCTTGCGGCTCTTCAAGCTTCCCAGGCTGCAAATCCAAAGAGGGGCGGAGGGACGCCGTGTTTAAGTCAACCGCCAAACGCAACGAGCGGCGCATGTCATTTTGGTGCGCAGTTTATCTAATATTTACGGCATTCCCACTGTTGAAAGAAAAGCTTTACTATTGGTGCTACACGCCCGGCTAGCTCAGTCGGTAGAGCATGAGACTCTTAATCTCAGGGTCGTGGGTTCGAGCCCCACGTTGGGCGCTGCTACTTTTTTTTTTCTCTTTATGTATTTTTATTTTGTACCGTATTTTATCCTCGTTCCAATCTATATTGTGCAAGACCATTAAATCAAATGATTATTTACCCAAGTACAGCCGTAAAACTGTGGCTCGATTCATTTTATTAACCGCAAAATACAGAAAGACACAGACGTGTGACAGTGACAATAATCTCTTTTACACAGTTGGCAGAATGAACAGAAATAGAATTTTAACAGAATAACTACATTATATCTCTATTTGTTAAATTAAAAACAATCGTCTGCAAAATCTGCTTCAGAAAACAAAATCCATGCTACCGGTAACTGTACTATTGAAGTGATAGCATTGTGTTAACTGGCATAAATATCTCACACACAGATATTGACAGTAAGAAAAACGGCTGACATATATATATATATGACTATGCACACACTGACAGGACTCCAACATGACAAAGTAAACTATCAAATGTGAAATTTTGACGACAGTAAAGGTACAGTGACAAGCAAAGCAAGTGACACTTCCCTTTTTATTAACAACTGTGTGTGTGTGTGAAATGCAAAAAAAACCCCTGAAAATAGAAGTATTCTATAGAATTATTGAGTGGGAAAAAATCATTTGTAAGCACAGTTCAGGCACAGTGACTATGTACAACATTTAAACTCTGGAAATACTGCTTTAAAAATCATTTTGTAAGAATAACAGAAAAATACACATTTTTCTAAACCAAAGAAAAATGGAAAACAAACAGAAGGCATTTTTATTTAATAACAGTATTTAGTTCTAAGCTATGTGTTATGCAGCAAATTATTTGGCAATATCAGTATTCAAAGCACAAGGGGAACAATGATTAGTAGTTTATATTAACTGCATACATAAGTTGATTAAAGCTAAATATTTGTGGGGAAAGAGGTGAAAAAACATACAAATAGAACAAAAGATGTGGCCTTAACAGCATGTGTAAGTAGTCTAATCCATTATGCTTCTGTGGCAGGCTGACAGTGTGAATTGGGGTTTTTTGACCTCCTATTGTACAAATAATTAACAGAGAAAGAAGGAATATTATATAATGTGCCTCAGTTGTTGAAAAATGACATTTAAAAACTCATAAATCCTTTTCAAGCCATATAAAGAGTAGCTGCCACCACTTATTGTCATGAAGTTGCCATTAAAACAGTATCAAACACCTTTTAAAATATAAAAAAATATCTTTCTTTCTTTCTTTTACCTATTTACAAACCATTGTTTCAGAAATCCCTTTTTGTGTTTTTGAAAGACTGATCAGCTCAGATCCAGCCTCCTCTCCAGGTCCTGGGAGTTCGGTGTAGCTTGGTAAGGGTTTTTGAAAGTATCCGTTACTTTTTTGCCACTTGCACTCGCTCTACCACAAAGCAATTAATCGAGGATGCACATTTAAAAGTCCGAATCAGCGTCCATGAGTTCTGCTTCCATTAAATTGGTCCTGGAGTGAATGGGTCCCTTGCAGGTCCTCCTGGCAGGAGGCATCCGGGCCACATGGGTCGTCCTATTGGAGGACCCTCTGGGCTGCCAGGTGGAGGCTGAGGAAAGGCAGCATGGACCGAGACCCAGATCTTCTGGGGGGTCATTGAGGTTAAGATGGTCAGACAGCAGAGTGCGGCTACAGCGGTTCCAGTTACTCTTGTATTGCATGTCTGGAAAGCTTTCCTCACAGGACATGGGGTGGGAGGGCGGAAAATCCGGACAGGACCCGGGCAGGACTTCCTGTTCAAGCCTCTGTTGCCGCCGCAGGTTTGCAACCAGAGCCGGATGGTTCGGAAGCTTGGGCAGGCGCGGAGCTGCGCAGCGACCAAATTCGCGCTGGTGACATGCCTGATGATCCACGGGCTCCTCCAGTGGACGCACCTCCTTCTTCCTCTTCTTCTTCTTCTTTTTCCTTTTTATCATTTCTGGTGATATCTCGGCCTCCACCATCCATAGCCTGTTCCTCTCATCCGGGGGGGGCACTGCGCAAAGAAATGGAGGTAATCGTCAGCAACCTTTAAAGCAGGAAAAAGCCGATAAAGGAGAGTAGACAGTTCTGACCTGGCGTGCCTGTAGGAGTAACAGAGATGTCCTCAGGTAGGATGGCACCTCGCCTGGCCACCATCTTAGTCACATGGCGTGCCCAAGCGGATGACATGTCATTGGACGGTTCATTTATTTCAAAATTGATTCCAGCTGTTGAAAAAAAAATAGGAACCGCAATGTTCACTGTTGCCATGGCGCATCCGCAGCAAAGGATAAGAGAATCCTTCATCTTCTCATTCACCTCAAGGTGAACCCGCAGAAACATCTGTGAACGTTCCTCTCGACTCCGGTTACTCACCCACTGGTCCATCGTGAGACATGGTGTGCATGCTGAAGGACATTTCCTTCTCCGGGTCCTTGTGAAGCTCTTTCCTCATGGCAAACGCCTTGGCAATCATCTTGCTCTTTTTGATCCTCTTGGGCTCATTGTCGCTTCGACCAATAATTCTGATGGAGGAGCACAAAGAGAGGGTTAGAAGAAAAGGAAATAAAACATTTCAGTGATTGTAAAACCTCCAAAACGATGACAAAAATACAGTACATGTGTTGTTGACTTACTTGCACCAGGTTCGTTTCCAGATCAGGATGGTGGCTTTGGTCCAGACCCAAGTGCTCATCGCGATTCCGGTTCCAAACATGGAAAACAGGTTGATTTTCTCCACCATGAGGCTGGGCCGGTTCTTGATTATGCATTGGGGGATTGGCTTGTTGGTCTGAGAGGCGATCGTCACGTTAGCTTCGCACCTGATGATCAACATCTCAAGGTCAATAATCTTCTTTCATATTTCACATTTGAGGTTTGAAAAGGGTTCAAGAAACAACACAATGGAGGACTGGAAGAACCTAAGGACGTACAGAACATATTCTCTAAAGCTCCGCTCCCATTCAGCCTGGTTGAAGAAGTCGTAGAAGTGGCAGCCGAATGTGATGAAAACAAAGCCAAAAGCCAGAAATCCAAATATACCTATTGAGAAGAAACAGGAAAGCCTTTGTTGGCTCACAAACGACAACTATGAGATACTGTGGCTACAAATGATCTATTCTCAAATGGTGAAAAAAGCATTTAATTTAATCCTATTACGATTTCTTCTGTGAAAAGTGTACATGTACTGTGTGACATTTAATGTACAAAACAGAAGCCAATCAAGTAATTCATATTTCTTTCTGTAAAACTGCATAATCAAATAGTCTTTTCACATAGTAAACAGGAGGGAGGACAAACCGAGCCTGAGCATCGTCTCGTTGATTTTGCTGGCCGCCTTCTCGCTCAGAAGTCCCGGATGGTTACTCTTGATGGAAAACAGCGTCATGACGCCTGAAAAAAAAAACGAGGAAATGGACCAGATCAGTTCGCCGGCAGACATTTTGCTCAGAACTTCATCGTGGTTAAAGTTTACATGCTCACCCCTAATGAGAAAATAGCCGCCAACAACCAGCACCACTCCGATGGGAGCCAGCACGAATCCGGCGCGGTATCTGTAGTTTTTGTAACCCACAAAGCAGATCCCACTCACAGAGTCTCCGTCCACCTGCGGAGTACAGTACACACCTGATCTAACAGCAGAACTGGGTTCTCTACCTTCGCCGTCGGTGGTTTTGACTTTACCTCGGCGATCGCCAAGATGGCCACGGTGAGGACAAAAGGGATGGACCAGGTGACCAGGTGGAAGTAGGACGTTCTGCCCGACAGCGGCTGTTGGGTGGTGCCCAGAGCTTTGAACGAGGTGTGCCAGGCGTAGGTCAGCATGACGAACCAGGTGACCCCGGACATCATGGAGTAGTACACAATGATGAAAATGGTGACGCACGACAGGGTCTCGGAAGAGCTGTGGAAAGGTTTTATTTAGATCGTTGGAGTTTTTTTTCCATTTTCTACCTACACCAACGATTTTTTTAAAAAAAAAGACCCGATACATACGAAGGCTCTCCCAGCCGCATTGTGTTGTCGCTCTTGCACACGATCTCTTTGCGAGCCCCATCCAGAAACTGAGCCAGCCACCCAATACTGCCCACAAAGAAGCAGGCGTTGATGTAGAAGAGGATGACAGCCGGGTAGCGGTTGGAATTCTTCCAGTCGGCAAGAAACGTCATCTGAGCGCGCAGAGAACGGGTGAACCGGCTGATCGGAATGAAGTAGAATCGTGGGTAATGTGGTTCTGTCTCACCAGGGTGAAGAACGTGCAGAGGAGGGTGATGGTGCCGAAGTAGGCGATGTAAGCGTGCATGTCGTCGTGCTCCTCCTCAGTGAACAGAGGGTTGTCACACTGGATACCGCAGCCCTCCACGTCTTTGTACCAGCTGGACTGGATGTCGGTTTTCACCAGAGGAGCTTCACACTGGCCTGAGGTGTTGAATTTTAGCTTCTGCACCTCGTTCTAGGCGTGCAGGGGAGGAGATTCTGTCACCTATTTGGGCCACCGTGCAGACCAAAGGTTGTTTGAGACGAAACTTACCGAACAGCCGACGGGAAAATGGTCACATTTGAGGAAGTTTGGCCACCCTCGCTCCTGTTCCACAATGCTACACGGCCTACGCGTCGCCAAACACAAGCTCTGGCTGGGCAGCTCGACTCGACCGTTCTCACATTTGGGCATGTAGACGGCGCACAGCAGCGGCTGGATGACCGACCAACACCGAGGAGCGTTCCTCAAACCTAAACCAGAGAAACAGCAGGCAGACGTGGAGATGGCGACAGTCGCAGTCAATAGATTTGATTTTTGGTGATTCTGGGCGCGTGTTAGATTTGGTTAGATTTAGCAGCATCTTGTGGTGAGAATAGAAATGACAGGAAAAGAGAGCCCATCAAAACAGATCCTCTTCATGAAAAGAATCTATGGTAGCTAGTTGGGAATAAAGCAAAGTTGTTTTTTTTGGGAATATATATTTAGAATGTGGCCCCATTTGGAAACACTTTATATGATTATTCTTTATTGAATTACAGGATATTTAATGGCATCAAAAGTTTAAAACATCTGCACAATTACCTTTCTGGGAGGTATCTGCTTTTTTCCTGCTTAAACTCTGTTTAAATTCATTCTGTATCATATAAATAGCGCAGAAGATCAATCTGAAGGGAACCACATGCATCTTGCAGCAATTAGGAAAAAGGCACACAACCACAGGCTATAATCTGCAGGTCTGTGACACTTGTGATGGAGTGTCCTGGGCCTGACAGCCCATTAGTGGCTACTTATCACCGGGAAGGTCCTATTGCAGGAAATCCTCAGACATATTATTAGGGACACTTTCCTATTGTTTGCTGGATAACACCTATCAGCGACTCCCTGTGTGACCCTTAATGACTATTAAGGCTTCATTTCCTGTTGAATATTTGGCCCTGTCCCCAACAAAAGGTTATTTATACAAGAAAAGACTGGTGGATATTAAATATTATTATATGTAGTACAGCAGCTACAACACAGTGCAGTTTAAACTATTGGTGAGATATACTTAATCTTACACTACAGTTTCCAGATTATAATGTAGGTTTCCTTTTAAATCAATCAACAAGACAGTCAACATATCAAAATATTCTTCGAGGATGTATCCAGACTTACCAGACCACATGGTCAACTTCTCCATCGCTTCCTCTTGAGTGCTGGAGTCCTCGGCCAGGATCATGGATGTATGTGTGTACGGTAAAGGTGATCCCAGACAGGTGTTGTATTTAAGGACCTCACAGGTCGTTGTTTTCTTGCATTTATCCTCAAACATTGTCCCGTTCGGGAACAACACTGCCCCGGTCCCCGAGGGCCAGGCAGCGCAGACGCACAGCATCGCGTAAAATCCAACAATGGGTCTCCGATCCGTGGAAGACATTTTGAGGCACGGATTTAATGGCACAAAACCGAGATTACTTCAAATTTCCTGCTTTAGTCGTGTCGTTCTCCGGGGAAATGACACGTTTTCTTCATTAGATCTCGTTTCCAAACACAACATGGCGAGAAAAAAGTCCGGGCCGCATCAAAGTTTTTACGCAGACGTCCACAACTCCTTTTCTGCACTTTTCGACCGATCTCCGCTGGATTCCCTGGAATTCCTTCATTCTCCGAGCTCCAACGGCTCCCAAAACGTGCGTTCGTCTCAACAGAAAGCGACGCAAAGTCAGAAACAAGACAAAAGGACCAATTTAGCGTTTTTTTACCCAGAGTAAGAAAAAGCCCTCAGACCGAAAAAGTTGGGAGATTCGCCTCCCCCAACTTCCAAAAAAAAAAAAAAAAAAAAAAAACTGCCATGAAAAAGTCTGTAATAGGATCTGGAGCTCAAACGCACCACCCTCTTTTCCCCAAGCCCCCCCTTTATTTGGCTGCGGGGAAACAAAAAGATCAATTCTCCTCCATCCCTCTGAGGGACCCAACAACTGATTTCCCTCAGCCTTAAGTGTCCACGGAAAGCTTTACGAGCATGTGTTGTGTGCCCGAGTTGCAGCTCAGTGTCTGGACTGTTCCTTTTTTTGTTGGTCTCTGGTATGCACATGGTGGGGGGAGAAACAGAGCAACAAAAAACCTCCCCTCCCATCCCCCCTCTGCAAGAATGTACCTCATGGCAGGCCTCAAAACGTTTTCTCTCTCCCAAACATGGAGAGACCCCTCCAATCCAACACTGCCACCTGAGGACATCCGTGGGTGAGAATATGTCACCAGAAGCACACAAATGTCAGCTGAACGGAAGTCAGAGTTGTCCTAGGATCTATGAGAGAGCTTGACAAAGTATACGAACAGATATTTAGCTTTTTAAGAAGTCAACTGGTTGTTGCATCATTTAAAATGTGGTTTGAAAATTAATATTATCCATATGGGTTCCAAAAAAAGTGATACAATCCTCACAAATATGAAAAAGAATGAATAAAACATATAGGACATACATATATCTTACTGTAATAATCATATTCTCATTCTATTATGACAAGAAGTGACTGAATATCCTCAAAAATCTAAACTGGAGTCTATGATAGTTCCAAATTAAGATATAGGTCTAAAAATATCATGGAAAACCACTGAATATATTTGTAATGGACATATCCAATGTGGAAATGTTACAATCTGAAAAATCTTCATAAATTAAGAAGTAAGTCTTTGTTTTATTGTTTTTTTTATTGGCACTATAGCATCCATCTTTGTCCCCAGTTAATAACCAAAATCTAGATTCAGTCCATTTCCTTTAGGATTTCCATGACAGTTCAGGCTTCATTTTCATGGTTTACTGTATGCAGCTGCAGGAAGGTTCAAAACATATTCACCAAACTGTCATCAACAGTCACATGGATGCAGCGTGCACGAGTCCTTTCTCTTTGGTCTCCTGCAGGTATAAAAGGGTTAACTCTCTCTTTCTGTACCCCTCTGCTGGGTCTCAAAATCCGCAGTATGGCCGTCTGAGCGAGGCAGAGGGACCACACACTGCGTCAGGGGCCTGGCCAACACACACTCGCTGGTACACATCATGAGGAACTGCTATAAATCCACAAACTGCTTTCACAACTGCTGATTTTTCATAACACTCAGTTGTTCCTAGCAGAGTGTGACACCCACCACATCCCAACTGTGATCTCACTCCTTCCCCTCACAGTTATGCTACACCCTCCGGCTAAAATCCCATATGCAGGAGTAACTTTAGCTTTATGCAAACAAAGAAATGTCATGTTTAGATTGTGGACTTGCGTCAAAGGCAGTTGAACACGCTGGGCTGTTTCTGCTCCCGAAGATTACGGGCATCAGGTTTCACCCCGGGAATGTCTCACAATCCAGATTTGCATCTGCCAGTGAGGAGAGCCGGCTGGCCGGAGATGAGACAGTCTGGGATCCTTCCCAACAAACGACACCTTTCAGAAGTGGTCACAACACGACGAGATGGTATCACAGCTCAACACACAGACATACGATTAGCACTGATTTGTGAATTTCTCTTATTTCGCAGTTGAAAATAATACAAGAAACTTCCCAACAAAAAAACAAACAAAACAGAGGACTGACATGATGCATTCAGGCGCGATGCGGTCACAGAGCATCTGCTCAGACATAAACAGCAATTTTGACAAGATCAGATCATATTTGGCTGTTACTCTCGAATCTGACCACAGTACAATATCACACTAAATACACTAAACAAAAATATGCATATAATAACTTTATTGTAACCTTATAATATACTGTCCATTAGTTTAACAAAGTTAAACAACTTTTAACTCCAGTGACAATCTAGAAAAGAATCAATCAAACAAAAAGAAGCTCAAAGAAAGAAAATAAACACACAGACATATGTCAAACAGTTGACTGTGTCCAAACTAGTGAAAAATGACCTTTTGTAGACTGTAATTATTCTCATTAGTGTGACCCAGAACGGCAAATCAGTGTGGAGCTTGGTGCAATCACGAATATACTCGCTAGGTGGAGACAGAGTCCTGTTTTCTCCTTTGCAGAGTTTCCACCTGCATTCCAACAGCTTGAATGCGCACCACTGTTTGGAGCAAGAACTCCCAGACTCCCAGTGCTGTAAAATCCCAACGCAATGCTGAAATTGCCGCTCACACGCCGTGGCTCAGGCCCAGCCGGGGTCAGCTCCACGGGTCGGAACGGTGCTTGAGATTGTAGCGCTGGAGCTCGATCTGATCTTTGATCTGGTTGATCAAGATCTGCGACAGGAGGATGCCAACGAGCTGCGGAGGTGGAAGAACCACAAAGGTCATCCGAAATCTGAGCGGGGAAAATGTGTATGTTAGTGCATATGAGCTCCTACCTGCGGTATGGCCAGGCCCATGGCGATACCTCCGAGCAGAAACATGTTACTGTGGATCAAATTCACCAGTTTGTCGATGCAGCCATTGGTGTAGATGTAAGTTGCAGCTTCTGAATACTCTAATGTTTGCATTCCCTGTCCACACATGGTGTTGATCACCATCTGCTCAAGAACCGTGACAGAAAAGATCAAGTCATGTTCAGGTGTAAATGTCTCAAACGCGGAGCGACGCCAAAAAGAGCACGACCTTGCTTTTAGTAATGACGCAGCAGGAGAAGGGGACGGAGCAGCGCTCCCTACTGGGGTTCTGCATGCTGCAGTTGAAGTACACGTTGCTGGACCAGTCAGTATATGCAACTCCACCGCAGCAGGCAAACTAGGAACACACAAAGATTTAAGATAAAGGTGCTGTTAGGTGTCTGTTAAGGCCAGTATAGGTCAATGATGTACAGTGGCGTATGGAACTGGATCCAATCTTTACCTCTGTCTGACCAAAGTCAATGAGGTTCTGCAAATCGATGTCATCTCTGTAGTAGGTGATGGCCTTGTTGATGATTTTAGTCACTTTATCACGAGCCTGGACAACGAGTGAAATGAAAAGCTAACGTGAAACGGTTTAATACATCACTGCAAGATGAGTTGGTTTTTTCTCTACACTTTGCAACATTGATTTTAAGGTAAATTCTTTGTCCGTTACCTTATCCGCAAAGACGAAGCCCAGGATTCCAGCAACCAGCTGCAGCAAGAAGATCACCGTCAAACTGATGCAGAACTGTGATGAGGAAGGCAAGAAAGGTTAACACAGAGAGGGCCCTTACTGAGCCTTGCTCGGGGCGCAACCACATCAAGGTGCCCGACTTGCGTGTTGAACGAAGGGGGGGCCTGTTTGGAAGGCTCCTAACTCACCGTCTGGAGGAGGCAGATGTTTTCTCGCAGCGAGCCCACGCAGCCGCAGAAGGTGATGATGAACATGAGAATCCCCACGACCAGCAACATAATAGCGGGGTCCACTGACAGACAGGCCAGAGCGGTCTCTGAAAAAGTTTAGTAGTCTCATTTATGCACCCTAACATGCAAATTTTGCACAGATTGTAACAAAACAGAAGAAATAAAAGTGTACTTGGGACGCTCAACAGCGCATTTACCTGCTTGTTTCATCATGCGGGCATACACACCGATGGACACCATCACCATGGAGATTACCTGAAGAAAAAAAGACTAGATAATTTGTGCAATCACCAAAAAAAATAAATCCTTAAATTAGAAGAAACCACACAGAAACATTTGTTTCTACTTGCCCAGGGAGTGTCGAGAATCACCAGAATGCATGAGTCAAACATTTAACCCCTTGTTCTTGTTTTTATTTATTTATTTTTTAACTTTTCTTATTAAAATTTCAAGTACCAGCGTATAAAACTAAGAAAACTACACTGACTTTTCCCCACCCTGACCCATTCACTATAAAAATAAAGACTCTTTCACTCAGCAACCCTCTCTTGATCTCAGTAGTACAATAGGCAGCCTCAGGAACAATCCTCCCACCCTCAATAAAATGGATCCAGTTACCACAGCCGGTGCCCCTTCATAGACAGGGAGGACAAATCTAGACAGGCCTTTTCATCAAACCTAGGTCTCACGGCTAATAAAGGAGACACTTTTGCTTTTTTTAGTGTAATGAAACTGGGTGAAAAGTCATGCTAAAGGTGATGTAGCTTGCTTAACTATTGGGGTTCATCATCAGCATATATGAACTGGGGTGGTGGCTCATTACAGATGGAGGAAACACACCTTTGCAGCTAGATTGTCCCATCAAGAGCAACTTTTAGCTGGAGGCACCGGAAATGAAAACGGTGCATTCCTCTTTGCAGAGTTTCAAGTTGTTGCACAGCCTTATCCTGTTTGTACATGGCCATGAGTTATGCTCACAACTTAATCACCACTGCTACTCTCATAGTGTAGCTTGTTTAAAGCAATCACTATGGGTAGTGACGCTTTTTGACACCAGTCCAAATCATACTGCTCCGTGTTTTTAGTCATTAAAACATGCCGTGCTTTGTGCTTTCTTCCCATTTGTCAAAATGAAGCAACACTCCAAAAATAAAAGTTTAGCTGTGCGGTTTGAATCTACTTGAAAATGTAAGAAATCTTCTTAGAGCCTCGAGACTGAAATCCATGAACTTTGTGCTGGATTCTTTATGTTTTTGTTTGTGATTGAATCTGTTCTCAGCACCATGTTCTTTGGTGAAAACATGTCAAAGGCTGTCACATTAGGTGTCATGCTCTGCTAGTTGTGGAATGACTGAAGCATGATCCATCAGCATGCAGAGTTGTTTAAAGAGTAGCACAAGAAATGGTTGACGCATTGATAAACAGGTTTGTTTTCCTCATCTGTAAAGGAGGACATCACTCTTAGCCAGAACTGAAAGCTGTCCTGTTTGCTGGAAACCGTTTCCCCTTTTTTTGCAGAATACTAAAGTTAATAGGTAACTAAAACAAACGGTGCAACAGTTGAATGTGAGACGGCAGCATTGAAAGTAACCAGAAAACCCACAAATAGAGTATCTTTAAAATGTCAGACCGTGTCTGCAAACAAAAAGAGAATCTGGAAGTCAGAGGAGGCACTCACCCAAAATATAAAATTAAATATGAAGAGAAGGTATTTGACCACAGGACTGACAAAGGTGAAGTCCTCGTCGTAGGTGCCTCCAGGCGCGCCTCTGCGTTTTCCTCCCATGGCGACAAGTGTCAAAAACGCGCTTGAAAAATTGATTCGATGGCACAACGATAACGATAATGTGCAGATTTCCGTGTGATACTTGCACCGAGACGTACTTTTACGCCGAGGACGCACAAGCTGCCGCCAGTCGTGTGCGCAACTCTGATTGGGCGTGAGAAAAAAAAGGGTGTGTTTTTGGTGCGCTTAATTGTAAGTATTGTTGACAACAATATTATTAATAAACCCCGTTAATTACCTTTTTATATGCACAATTTCTCAAACGAAATCACAGATTTATTTTGAAGATGTTAAACTTACAATTTTTAGCCTTTATTTTGGAGGACAGCGTGTGTGGCTGGTCCGTTTTCATAACATCCGTTTAACCCGGAAGTTATAACGACATGTCTCTGTCGAGCAGTGTGACAACAGAGGTGGTATTTTGTTCGTGATATCTAATTTTTTTTTTTTTTAAACCAAAAAGGGGCTAAAATGGCGGAATGCAAAGGTAGGTATGATTGATAATTTACAGTTGTTACGTTAGCAATAGTTAGAAATAATTTTCGAAAATTAAACCAAAATCGGTGGAAGATGGATAGCTGACAATTTATCGTTATTAATTTTGTCACGTTGTCGTCCACTATTACTTCCAGGTTCCTCTCTGCCTCCTGCTTCCTTACAGCTTCTTGTACCTCCAATAAGACTTTTGTCATCTTTCATATGGCAAGTAGTAAACAAGCACATTGTAATGCATTATGACAAGGTGGCGGACTTCATAAGTTTGGCGACAGAGATCGTACCAGAGCTTCTGAGTATCCGCGAGAGAGCTCAACTGGTCATGAACCTTAGAGCAAGGGTGAGGGATTCCTTCTAGTACCGTGTTACTCGTAAGGACCAGTGATTTTGATTTCATTTCCCATTCTAGCTTGTTCTGGAGCTTTGTCGAGGCGATGCCATCAGCAACCTGCCCGTTATCCAGAAGCACCTGGATTATATCAATGTCTATGGGACTAAACTAAATTCCACTCAGCACATGGTAAGAAAAACAACATGTAAAAATTCTGATTTGCATCAACTTTTCTAAGGCAAAACAGAAGTGGCCTCTTGACAAAAATAAATAGAAATGAAAAGGTATTTAGTCATATGGCTGTATTATTCTAATTATTTACTAATGTCCACTTGCCAGGCCATTGATGATGCACTAAAGACTACCTGCATCAATTTTTCTGCTCTGGTTCAGAAACTTTTGAATGCTCCATTGGATAAAGAGATGTTCTTTCAGGTGAGCATACTGACAACTTAAAAAGTTTGTGATGATAATCTAATTCCAGAGAGTTTTCATACAGCAGGTGTTTCCCACAATATATGACTCTGAATATGACCAAAGCCTGCAGAGGCTTGTGCTTCAGTTTCTGTCCAAGCTGGAACAGATGTTGCCCATACCAGACCTCCAACAGGTACTTGGACTTCATCTTTACGGGGACCTGAGGGTTGTTCTAAAAACTTGATCATTGTGCAACTTGTTTTCAGACGGCGGCATGGCTGAGTGAAACACCGTTAATGTCTGAGGTATTTGGACGACATCTGTCCGAACCCTCTGCCCTGAAGACCCTTCTGCTTCATCACAGACAGATGGAGAATATCAGCTCTGGTTAGATTTCCAAGTTTGTGCCCTTCTTTTTAGGTTTGGTGGCTCTCGCTCACATTTTCTTTCCTATTCTTCAGCTGCTTCTAGCGGCAGCGATGATGAACTTTGGCCTGCTCTGACTCTCCCTGGTGTTACGTATGCACATATAAATATCTACACGGAGTGTTTGAGTGATGCTAATGACAACAATGAGGCTGTTGATGGGGAACATTTTGAAGAAGACCTGACTCAAAGCCCCACCATCACTGAGAACGATCCCCTGCTGAAGAAGAAAAAAGGTTAAAATCAGATTTTTTAGCACGTTAAATTTGAGCCATACTTTTTCTAACTTGCTGATTCATTTGCTCTTCAGGTCAACTTTCAAGCTCATTCATCTGCCCCCAGTGTTCATTCACACACTGCACAAGTAAGAGAGTACAAGAGCACATCCAAGAGGCACACCACATATCTGTCAGTGTCATAAAAACAAATATGTTTGGGAAATGTAAAGACGCTAAGAAAAAGAAAGTCACCAGCAAGAGGAAAGAAAAACAAGATGACACGGCCAAACAGAACAACTTGGAAACCAGGAAAGGACGGCAAAAGAGAGAGCTGTCGGGGGTTGACAGGAGGTTTCTGATTACGAGACCAGTGAACAAAAACTTTACAGAGAAAGACACCAAATGCCCCAAGTGTGAGAAGGTTTTTGAGCTTCCGAATCAACTGACCACTCACATGAGGCTCCACAGTTTCCCGTACAGCTGCATCCAGTGTGAGAAGGGCTTCATCAGCCTTTCGGGGTATTATCAACACCAGAGAGCCCACAAGAGGGGCCGCAAATTCATCTGCTCCCAGTGCAACAAGGGATTCTTGTGCAATTATTCCCTCAAACAGCACCAACGGCTGCACGAAGGGCCCAGCAACACGTGCACCATCTGTGGGAAGGGTTTAAGCAAAAGCGGCTTCGTGAGACACATGCAGATGCACAAAGGGGAGAAGAACTATCTTTGCACCGTGTGTGGGAAGTCATTTTTGTCCTCGGGAGAGCTGCTGCTTCACACTCGGTCCCATACTGGCGAGGTGCCACATACCTGCACCCAGTGTGGCAAAGGCTTCTCCACCAAAGGGCATCTTATAGTGCACATGCGCTCCCACACAGGTGAGCGGCCATACAAATGCTCAAAGTGCCCGAAGCAATTCCTCACTTTGGGCTGCGTCAAGAGGCACATGCTCAGCCACAATGGAGAGAAACCTTTTAAGTGTCCAAGCTGTGACAAGGAATTCTCCCAGCAGGGGAATATGAAAAGACATCTAGCAACTCATGGTAATGACCTTTAAGGGTTTATATATGTGCGGCTGGATGTGAAACAAATGCAGTCTCCTTTTTGTATTTTGCTGCATCTTTTGGTGCAGGTGTGAAGAACGCTCATGCTAGTTATGGTTTTTACTACATTTAAAACCCAACTGTGCCAAAATGTACTGCCATTGAGCCACAAGGACAGAGACTGATTAAAAAATGACCCATCCAGAAAGAATATTGACATTTTAAGGTGGATTTTCTGTGACAGATCCTGGAAATTGTCAGGCATCAGACTTGAACCCAAATGCGACACCAGAGGTCAACTAAACACCGCTTTATTGTCGGGAACAGACGGTAGACAGGATTCACCGGGGAGCCGGCGGAATAGAATAGTCGGGGACAGGCAGGGTCAAGACCAGGTAGAAGGCAGACAGGGTTTACCAGGGAGCAGACAGGATAGAATGGTCAGGAACAGGCAAGGTCGGAACCGGGCAGGCAGGCAAACAGGAAAACGCTGGAAAGTCATCAGAACCACAAACGATGATCTGGCCGGGAGGCAGCGTAACTCCGGGAACTCAGAAGGGAGCTCATTATGGTCCTGATTTGTCACAGGTGCGCGGGGCAAACGAGGACTCATGCCTGCAGCTGTGACAGGAAATCCAGTTCTTGCCATTGGCTGGAATAGCTCACGTGGTGAAAAGGAGTTGAAATGATGGACAAGAAAGGAGCTGTAGGAAATGCAATTTATTTGCAATTTTTAATAACATCATTCCTCAGATAAAAATGCAATGTTACAGGAATATACATCAGATATTAATTTAAAACTTGCTTTCAAGGGACCATACAGTCTAAATATACTTTTTCCATTTTTTTTTTTTAAATTTACTGGTAGCGTGCGTTATAAGCAAGACAGACTCTGTCACCAATGACAGACTGACAAGTTACAGATACAAACTGTACATTACTTATTTACAAATCAACTTTTTGTTTGTTTTTTATGTCACTTTTTATTGAAAATAGGAGTAGAAAAGTGATTGAATTAATATACTGATTTATTTGATTTGTATTCTTTCCCTTTCTAAAATCTAAAATGAAATGAGGAACGAAAAAAATCAAGTACTCTGCCTTAATGAAAAAGAAGAAGAAGAAAAAGGGTGTGTCCAACGTGAGACCATGCAGTTGTTGCTGAGGGAACCAAATGATGTTGGGACAGTGTCACCTAGCAACCTCAGAACCAATAAAACCTCTTGTAATCGACAAGGAGAGACCAGTAATTAAAAAGCGCTCCATTACAAAATGGCCACCTGCTCCCAGGCTACCGCAAACACCACAACTCACTCTAGTTCATTTTTTTTCTGCCCATAAATAGTGTTGTTATTAAATACTACGCTTAACAGTAGCATCACTAATAATATTACAACAAATGGGTCTTCGCGTGAACACCTCTGAGGATTAATGACGGACTTCCCTCCGGCTAAAATATGGCAGAAAGGCCCTCGAACACTTTGCACAAACAGTGAACTAAGACTGAACATCAACATAAGACGACTGAACAGGAGACAACGGGACCAGTAAGCAGCGAAGCACAACAGAACCCACCGCCTGCTGTCAAACGGGCGACTCCTGACGCTCTGGAGTGCGCCGAGTCATCTGTTTGAGCACATGGACAAGAAGGACCTGAATGCTGGGGACAGAAAACAACAGATCCTTCATGTCTATGTTGGGCAAAGCAGGAGTCTTTTTCTTCCAAATGCGCTGGTATGAAGGTGACGTTCATGGAAGCGTGCGTCTAGTGTCGGGTTCCGCTCTGAGAACATAAATCAGTGTAGCTGTCTCATATGTGCAAACAGGGACCTCCTTTATTCACAATTCCTTTAAAATGGCTGAATCTCAGTGGGAGAATGAACACAAGGCTTTCAAGGTCCTCACAAAACTAACAGTCATCCTAAATGTGGGGGTGCTGCTACACAACAGGTGCCTCATCACTTACTATTATTATTCCTAAATCTACTGGGCAAGCAAGCAGTCATCTATAGTTCACCTGAGGGCCCAAATGCCCCCAGAAAATATAAAAAAGAAGCCCAGCGAACAGATCCAAGGCTCCCAAGTCGGATCGCATTGAGCCAGAGCACGACATGTCTCTCTTCTATCCAACCTGGTGCTTAAATTTTTGATAAAACATGACATTTAAAACTTAAACGTGTCACTGACACGTCAGTGAAACCAACCACAGATGCTAAAGAAGCTGCGAAACCAGTGATTTAGACATCTGCAACGCTCTCCAGCCTGCATTTCATCTCTTGTCATTCACTCACAATAACAAAATTCCTTCATTCCCCACTTTTTCCAAGCTCCTGAAACGGCGCTGATGTCAAAATAAAAGCATGCGTGCGTGAAATTTGATTACACCACTAAAAAAAGAGAGAGAATTCAAATTTATCTCAGTAGGCTATGCTGATATTGAAAGGAAAAACAAGAGCATATTCAAAACAGTTCCCTTAAAACCCTTTTCCAGGATGCAAACATAACTCTAATACTTCTGGTAAAGCACTCCTTTCTATTCAGACTGCATGTAAAACTCATCAGTTGTAGATTAAAAATGGGGAATGAAAGAAATACAACATATATCCTTGCTGCATAACCACGTTTCAAGTCTTTTTTAGTTCCTCTCGCGGAAGAATAAAATTGAAGCTACATGATTTTCACAAGGCGTAGAAAGATCTAATCCTTGACAAGTGGATTTCCATTATCTGTTTTTGGTTCCGTGTCTTCTATCCTTTCAATTGAGCTGCAGTGGAAGGGAGATTGCATTCTCGGTGCCGGGAACATCCAGACTGTGCTGACGGGGGGGTGAATATCTTTCAGGGTGTCAGAATTCGGATCTGTGTGAAGCTAATAGTCAGATTGGTCAAAAAACTGCTCTTCCTGTCGCGGTCGGGTGCATTTTCTTTTCTGACGAACGAATATGAAACGTGAAGCAGCCTTTTCCTTTTTCCAAAGGAGCCATAAATCATTTGGTCTACTCCTCCAGCGTAAATATAAAATCATTTCTCTTCAAATATATCATCTCCTGTTGGTCCAGATTGGGACTTTGCTTCTCCTTACATTCTGGTGATTAAATATTAGAATATATCCGTATATATCTTGCTATAATATGATCTATAAAAATATACAATCATTGGCAAGTGGTGGGGTAAAAGATATCATTCTTATACGACCGATACTTTATATCTCTAGAAAGAAAACGCCATGCACATAAGATATTACTTGGGCAAATTTCAGGACTTTGTCTGCCCTGAATGTAAATTTCCCATTAAATATAAAATACTTTCCATCCAGCATCCACACCATCCGTAGATTGTCTTCCTTCACTGAACCTGTCTGTCTCGTCTCGCCACACAGTTGAAAATAACCCTGATGATGTCATAAACACGCCATCACCATAGATAATCCAGAGAACTGCTGTTTAAACACTGAGATTTTAAGTTGTGGGCAAACCTGGAAACATTTTTAACGTCTACAATCTTATGAGTCATAACTCTTTAACATTTTGCAGCCATAAGTTTTTTTTTGCACCTTTGTTTCCATTAAACAAATCGAGTTTTGTTACCTTATATGCACACTCAATACTTGAAACCCCATCATATATATTTTATATATCTATATCGATTATTTGGTAGTTGAAAATAAGTCAAATATGCAATAAAGTGTATGTACAGCTGTCTTTTTTAAATTAAAATTGTGGGTAATATGATTAATTTACAAATTGTTCTTACTGGTCTTTCACATGTTAGATAAGGGAAATATTACATATATGATGCAAACGTCGTCATGATGCCAGATTTACGTGATATCTGGGCTCTAAATACGGATGTTTGATTTTCTCTCAGCTGGTCAAACATCAGCCTGGAACCAGAAACTGAACCTACACAAGATATGCAAAATCATCTTTTGCACAGACATATTTGTATGGAAGGTGTAACGGCTCCTCTGTTGCATCACCCCAACCAATCACGTTGTCATGCCAACGGACATTCCTGACTACAGAGGCAGAACTGAGACTGTGGCACAATGATTAAGGAAAAGATAAAGGAAACATCTGTCCTATACTGCACTGCAATGTACCTGATTTCAAGTATGATAGCTCCCTCTGCCTGGAAACAACCGAGAATACTTTAAAAATGTGACAAACAGAAGAAGTTTTGGGGGACCCTTGTGTACAATCACAGTTATTGCATTGTTTTTGCATATCTTGTGGGATGCAGGATGGCACCCACTCACATCATCAACACAACACCGGTTCGTGCTAACCTAGTTATGGGCACAGAAAACTGCAATGCTTCTCCGCTCCACAGGGGGCACTACAGGCATAGGAATCCCTCTCACATTGTTATCTCCATGTGAATGTCAGGATTTATGGAAACATAAAGGTTATTCATTCCAATTGGTTTGGTGAATTCCACATTTATTTAGAGTTTATAACATTTTTGAAGGATTTTGTGATATCTCTTTAAATTAAGGCTACTATTACATAAATTGTTTTTTCAAATCAGAAGATAAACAGAGATAAGAGGTGAGGGAGGGCATTTCCTCTCACAACATAGACTTATTCAGGGTTTGTAGTACGACCATGACCTGGAACATCAACAGTGCTGCCACATAAAACACTTTCGACATTCACATTGAGGTTGCATAATAAGTCTGTTACTGGCACAGGATGCGCGGCAGTGTGTTTATGCGTACTCTTCCCTGCGACAAACGTAGTTTTTAAGCTGTCAAAATCAAAATGGCGAAAGTAAGTTGAAATGCGATGGCATCTGTGGGTCAGTCTTTCCAAGTGGCTTTTAAGATTTTTTTTTACGAGAACTCATGAGGGGGCAGATGTTTCAGCACACAATATTTCAGTTCTACACTCAAAATTATGGTGGTTTATGCTGCCAAGGATATTCATTTTCAGGAATGTTGAAGTTGTTTTCAGAGAGGCCTGAGGAAGTCAATAAAAACACATCTCATTAAAAACAAGAAAATAAACAGATGGACTTCCTAAAGTGTTTGATTTTTTAAAAATCTCTTAATTTCCAGTGATTTTTCTCTCTCTCTCTACACATATATGTTTATGAGCTTTCTGTTTTACCTTTAAATCTTCAATAGTGACATGATATAATTCTAATAATGACCAAAACAATCAGATCTTATATGTACTGATGTGAGCACACATCAGGCAGAGCGGAGGTGGATTGGAAATCTTGCAGCATCGATACACCAGCCCTAATATTTCATTTCGGAACTATGTCTGAATAAGCGTTATATGGTCCTGCCAAGTGACTGATGCCTCATACCCCCAGTTCACGAGGCGTCACTGTGGCTGAAGGAACCAGTCGCACTGACTGTTTGGGGCAAATAAGCCTACCGTGAAGAAGAAAGCAGCAAATGGAGAAAAAAAATGAGGCTTTTTGTTAAAAGATCTGCTAAAGAAACCACAAAGCTTTGGAAGCATGCCTGTCCATGGTAACCCTGTGTTAAGGAGGCCCAAAACACACACACACACATACACATACACACACACACACACACACGCACACACAAACCCTCATACGCACAGACACACATTACTGTAATTGTAATGCTACCTTAATTTACTGTCTAGGCTTAAAATCAGTTGTATAGAATACACAAGTAAGCACTCGCGCGTGCACACACGCACCCACACGTCCACACGCACTTTTTTTCTCTTCTGGGAATAAATAAATAAATAAATAGATACAATCTGTAAAAGGTGCATACTGATAGAGAGAAAGACCCCCCTTTAGATACACGCCAACACACACATACACACCCTCAATCACTTCCACCCTGTACTAAAACACAGGCACCCCCCACACACATACACACACCCACACAAATATAGTTACACCTGCACTACGCCCTGCATCGATACTTAAAACCTCTTAAAGTTCTCCTAAAATAAACTGAGCAAAAATACATTTATCAGACCAGCACCCCGATTGTGCAAACAAATTCAAGGATAAATTAAAACTGATATCATTATGAAAAGAAAAATTTGTCATGGCTAGTCAATTTTGCACAATATCGAAGGGTTTAAATACATAGCGGGTGTGGTCTGTAGAGAGAGAGAGAGCAAGAGAGAGAGAGAGAGGTGGTAAATCCAATAAGGGTCCACACTGAGAGGAAGAGACCAGGGTCTTGGAACATGAAGTGAGGTTTACTGAAGAGCAGACGCTCTGCAGACGCGTGCCTGAAGTCTGTCATTCACTCCTGGTCAGTCCTCCACCGCCACGTCCCCCTTTTCTGAAAGAAGTGGGAAAATAGCGGGAAAAAAATAAAAAATAAAAATCCAGCGATGGAGGGAGGCAGGTGGGGTAAAACCAAGGAGGAGGGAGGAGCAAGGAACAGCGAGGTATGAGGCAGAAAATGAGGACTCGCTGTCGCTCTTCTTCTATGTAACGATCCCTTCCTATTTCCTGTTTGGGGCAGGAAGTACCCAAGAGGAGGAACCAGATAGAGGGAGTTTGTCTCTTTCTGGTGTCGCGTTAGCTTCCCATTGGACAGAGAGGGTCCGTCTCTGCCCTACACAGCTCTGTTGTGGCTGCTGGTCCATCTCTCAACTCCCCCCTCCACTGTTACACACAAACTCGGCTGGGGGGGGGGGTGCGCGACCTTAATCCCACCCCCAGTTTGGCAGGGCTGTGCTCCAAGTTGCCTAGCTTGGAAAGAGGAAGAGAAATGAGAACGCACTCAGGGTTTTATTCACCCCCGTTGAATCAATACAGCGCTTCAGCATCAGTTGACCTTTGACCTCAGGCGATCACATTTGATTTGTCGAGCCCCCCCCACCTGCACCTCACAAGCCTGTCTGCTGTCCCCGCACTGGCTCCATGGCGGCCGGACAAACGTCAACAAAACAACACCAAAATAGGTGGAGGAAATGAAAACATTCAACACACTATGGCAACCACAGGAAATCCTTATAGGACGTCCTGTTTCTGTTTTTCCCCGAACGCCTTGTCAGTTTTCTGCTCGCCACACTTGAGGACATGATAAAACTGTGAGGCACTTTAGAGACACACTCAGACATGTGTAGAGAACACACACACGCACACACACACTCATAGGAGCATACGCTCAGATAATAGAGAGTATAGAGTGATATACTTTACTACAAATATTCACACACATAAAAACTTATATAAACCAACAAAGTCATAACCAGGAGTTTAAGGGTGTCAATGGCCGCCAGTGTCCAGAGTGGTTGTATCTGGCAGAGAGGCAGAGAATGTGTGTGTGTGTGTGTGTGTGTGTGTTTGGGTGTGTGTTTGTGTGAGGGGCGGGGGACAGACAGAGTCATCTGTGGCGCTGCTGCCAGCACGGACAAGCGTCACTCTCTGATGGTGACAGAGGGGCCGGTTGGCTGACTGAATCCGTCAAAGACGGTTCCTACAAGCTGGTCACACATTCCATATCCTCGTCCTCCAAGAGCCCGCTGTTCCTCTGCCGTGCTCCTCCAATCTCAAACCCTTCCTCCGCTTCAGCCTCCTCCTCCTCCTCCTCCTCCTCCTCCTCCATCTCTTCTTGACTCCTCCCCCCCACTAGCAGCACTTGTCGCTCCTCTACTGAGGAAGGCCCGTGGACGGAGCCTCTGCTACCTCCGGCCTCTTCCCCGCCATCGGCGACCACTTGGTCCCTGTGCGTTGCTGCCGCTGCCGCCGCCGCCACTGCTGCTGCCGCATGGAAGGGGAGGAAGTTGCCATTCGGGCTGTGCTGGGAGGTGGAGGAGGTGCTGGATGTGGTGGTGGTGGTGGTGTTGCCATTCAGGATGTTGTTGGCGGCCTGTTCCATCTCCTCGATGGTCATTTCGCAGGCGTCGGCCAGCTCAGCTTTGGTCACCTCGATGAACGACGGGTCCTGGGCGAACTCACCCAACCCCTCTGATATTAGCACCTGGAGGACAAGAAGGTGGAACATGATTTGATTTGAAATCACCCGTTTCGGCATCTTCTGATGGATCCTACTCACCGCTTCCACCAGACTGCCTGCGCTGCCGTGAGTCAGCGAGCTGTTGTCCTTCCCAAGCAGCGAGGGCACCGTGAGCGACAGTGGCCGCGCTGGTCTTTGAGCAGACACAGACACGCTGGGGCTCGGACTGGGCACTCTGCTGTTCCCATTACTGTCACTATACCTGGGGACAATTTTTCTTCAGAATTTGTCTCAAAGGCTCCGGTGACTTGTAGCGGCACAATTGGATGCTCTTACCAAAGCCCGCAATTCACAGAGGGCAAGCTGGTGTTGAGCTTTTCATGGGAGTTGGAGCCCTCTAATCTTAGAGAGGGTACTCGCTGGTAGGAGGCACCGCTACCATGGGCTGGAAACACAAACCACTTAGTAATCACAACAAGAAAATAATATTCTAACGTTCTACCTCCTGTCCTTGAGTAAAAGCATTTGCACCAAAGCCTGGGTGGTTTTCTTTGGTAATATGATCACAGTAATTGACCTTTTTGGGTTTTATTTTAAGTAAGATGGGCCTATACACTCCCACACAAGCGATGAGTGCAAGGCGTACCTGTGGGACTGGCTGGAGGCGTGGAACACAGCCGGCTGAAGAGGGTGGGCGAGTGACTCCTCCTCAGCTGAGGACTCAACCCTGCGACTGCCAGAGCCTGGAGGAGGTGATAGGGGAGGAGGAGGAGGGAGAGAGTTCAGCAGCACGTCAGCGAAGAGCAAGGGAGCTCGGGGTTGCGTGACGTTTGCGTTTATTTTTGCAAGCAGTGTCGACCTGATGATGTACAAGGTGTAAGGGCACAGCCGTCTTCTGGGACACATCTGGCCTCGACTGTCGCCTGAGACACTCCAGGTGGAAAGACGACCTCCGGACTAACAAGTAAAAGAAAGAAAATGGACCAATGTAGCCTTGATGGGATATTTGGACCATTCCGAACAGCTTAGCTTAGCGTCTCCTCACCCAGGGAAGTGGGGCACAGAAAGACTCTCCTGGGAGACTGCCACACCCCTCCTCTCCTGTGCTCCACCTCTTCTCCTTCCTCCATGGGAGTCAACTGTTTACATGTCTCGTCATGATACACCAGCCTGATGAGCATTAAAAGAGGACGCCATCAGAGTCGGTTTTAAAAATGGAGATAACCATCTTGTCTGGTGCGCTTCTGCAATACATGTCGGAGGAGAGTGAGTGGTTGTCTTCCTGGTACTCCCTGTCATCGGTGTAGCTCTCGTCGTACGTCTCCTCCATCGAGCCTTCGCCCCTTCGGATGATTGGCAGGCGGCTGTCGCTGGAATCCGAGCTACGGTGGACATCCCGCGGATACGGAACGAAACACAGAAAAACATACATAAAAGACACACGCCATTGATGTCAACAAACAAGGGGGAGGGGGGCAAATAACAACAAAGACAAAAAAAGAAGTGAGTGATTAGCAAAAAGGAGCTGAGGGAGAAGTGACTGACACCGAGTGACACCTACAAACAGCATGTGAGGATGTAGAAGAGGAAAATGGGCATGTGGGGAAAGCATTAAAGGCAGCCTGGCTCCTGGAGTATGACAAAGAGATGGCACTGCTGAGGCCGAGACATCTTTAAAAGTACAGAGATCAGGAAAATAAGCTGAATTTGAAGTAACAAAGGATCTAAATGTAAGTCTGCTCAGAAATTGCACAAAATTTTTTAAACCAGCTTCCTGTGAACAGATTTACTTAATGCATTTAATTAAGTCACATTACATGTTATGTTCCAGAGATATAACTCTTTTTATCGGCTGCTTTAATTCCCTCTGTATTCCAAAGATGTGTTGTCATACTCAAGACTAACTGTAAGCTTTAAAGGGGCATCCTGACATTTTAACTTGAAGCTTTTCATCTCCACCAGATTTGCATTTCTTGTTTAAAAGCTGCAGCATTTAACTGAAGACCAATACTATGATAATATATAATACGGTAACGGAGATGGAGAAATATAAAAGTTGACACTGTCATCGTGACATTCATGTCATAGGAGAAAGATCTGGTGAAGAAAAGCAAACGTTGGTTTCAAAATGTCAAGATGTTGCTTTAATCTGCAGCTATTTAAGGACTGTGCAGCAGACTCTGGGTTAGAACGCTTCTAAACACAAAAGACTGCACTCCCTGCTCAAGATGCCACCACAGCATCACAAATCTGCAGCCTTACAAAAAATCTAATGAAAGGTTGGATTAGAAAAGGACCATAACAAGCCCTACACTCAGAAACTACCATTACTCACCTGCCTATAAAAAACCACTATAGCAATACAGCAAATAATACAACAAACGCATAGCGCTGAGTTGATTTAGCGCTTATAATCTCCTCTAACCCAGACCTGCCATAAATTACAATAAATTTGCAGAAAAGCAAAAGCCTTTGATAGAAAAAGTTTGGTCATGTAGCACCAAACAGTCTATCTATGGCTTTGTTAGAAGCCTGGCTTTAGTCATAGCAACCAAAACATCATGTGCATAGCAACAAGTCTCTGACAGCAAAACCATTTAAAATAGCATTATGAAACCTTAACATTTTTCCCCCCCAGATGGATTAAAGTCCACAAACACACCCGCACACACAAACTCTGTTTGTGACCCCTGGCAACATACCGCATGAGAGAGTCATAAAAACACGTCCTGCTCGCCATCAGAAACAAAAGACAGATAAGAGGAAGGAAAAAGAAAAGGAGGGGAGTAAAAGACCCATTTGTGTCTCCACTGCAAGGTCATGTTTAATTGACTTAATCAACTTATGTTGGAGTTTGAATAATTGTCACGGTTGGAAACGAATGAAAGAGTGTGGTGAAACTGTCAGCCAGGGTTCATCTACCACCCTATGGACACCCACCTCTTTGGAGGAAAGCACCAGGAGGATTTTGGCAGCAGGATGGGGGTGAGCGGCTGTCCTGTGTGTCCGTCCACGGTGCTTATGGACGGGCTCGGGTAGCGGCTGATGCCCTGCGTGGTGACCCCGCCCACGCTCGTGTTGTTGGCGTTGTTGATGTTGGCGTTGGAGCCGGACGAAGAATACGAGGACGGGGTGAACGTGGTGGAGTCCATGAGCTTCTCGTGAGAGGGGCTCTCGGCTTCACAGGGGGAGCCTTTTTGACTGATGTGCAAGGGACGCTGGGTGGTAAAGGACTGCGGGAAGGAACTGCGGCCATCGCTCTGGTTGTAGTAGTTGACATGGTTGCTAAATAGCCCACCTGTCCTCTGAAGGGTGAGAGAGGACACAGATGAGAGAGAAGATAATGGAGAGAAAGATAGTGGGCTGTATATATTAAGGCAATCAACGGTTTTATTCACTTTTATGGCCGCGACGAAAGCAGGGATGAAAATGCAAAAAAGGCTTTGCAATCTGTCTTTGTACCAGGTGCAGTCCTGGCACCGGCGCTGACTTACGAGAGTGATTTAATCAGCCACTAAATCTGTGCCTGAATCCTTATAAAACAGATAACTGTCAGGGGAGCGTGATTGCCTCTCTAATTAAGACAAATATTTAGAGCATCTATCAGCTGATCGTATCTGTTGCTCTTTGTAAAAAACCAGCACATAAGGATGAAAATGGAGGCTGATGAGTAGCATAACTCACCCAAGGGTGTGTGTGTGTGTGTGTGTGTGTGTGTGTGGACCACTGGAAGGAGATGTTTTAGACTTGCACTAAAATGCTTAACATCTGATGAAAAGCAGATGTTTGCAGAAATGTTTGCAGCCAAGCTTCTGTAAGTGGCGAGGAATGGCGCCCGACGATGACGGCTCGTCTCTCCGGCCTCTGAGCACATGCAGGGATGTGCTGGAGCAGGCTTCAAGCTGTGAGCTCGTTCTCTCTCCTTCTGGAGAGTGAGTGAGGGTGTGTGTATCCAACCTTTACCCTGAAGATATCGTCCTCGGATGCGGCCGACACAGGCTCCTTCAACCCTTTGTCCAGCTCCTCCTCAACCGTCAAGTCCCCGGAGATGGCCCTCCGAATCTCAGGACCGATGTCGTGCAATGTCCGCAGGCCCGCCTATAAACACAGACCCTTTCAATACTGCACCCATATAGATCACTAGTCTGCCTCACGAGATGGGACTCAGTCATACGTACCTGCAGAGAAAGGGTCGTTTTTGGGGGCACCTTGGCAACAAGCCCTTGTTCTTTTCTCTTCTTAAACTTGCGGAAATATTCCTGGATGAGAAAGGTGGCGTAGAACTTCCCGACTGTTACTTCATCATCTGCGAAGTGATTGTAAATTATTATTAATGGAGCAAAAGGCGAAAGAAAATCTGATACTGATACTATTAATACTGTTTGGAGCGTTCACTGAAACTGTAATCTACATACCGCCAGCAGGGGGCACTACTTGATCAAGGAGCTTCATGCTGGTTCTCTTCCAGATCTTCTTCACAATTGCTCTCAACTCCTCGTTGGCCTGCTCCAGGTTCCCTGCATGCACATGAACGACCAATAAGCCGGAAGTAGTATTTTCGCATTACCACAGGTGGGAAAACGAGGCTGTGTTCTACCTACAGACTGATGTGTTTCACCTGTGTTATCATGTGTGTCTTACCCTCTGTCTTGATCCTCAGTGCAGTTCGAACCAAAGCAAACAGTGTTGCGTTGAACATTACAGTGCCATCGCTGTTTAGAGGCATGTTCATCGACACAAGACGCTGGGGAGAGATTTTAATGGTCATGACGTCGATTTTAATGGTCATGGCAGTGCTGCTTTACTTATTTAAATCTAAGCTGGAAGTATCTGGAATAAAGCTAGGATGAAATCAATATGTTGCTATTGCTAATTTTAGGATTCAGGACATTTACCTTGCAGGCCACCCTGTGTGGACAGAGCTTTCCAAAGCCAAGAGGGGGTTGTATTCTCCTCAGCAGAGTCACCACGTCCAAGTGCTTTATCCTTCCCCTGAAATCGAGACAAATGTTACACCAAAGTGGCAAGAAAGAGGATTTCTTGTTTTTGTGGGAAGGGGCAGAATGAAAAAGGATTTGTTTCCGTACTTAGCTTCAGGGTCATATTCAGCCCAGATCCTCTTGAACTCATCCAGGTGATGCGGCCCCAGGATTGACCAATCGCGTGTCAGGTAGTCAAAGTTGTCCATGATGACAGCCACAAACAGATTAATGATCTGAGAGAAAGTTGGGGAATTCCTTTTTATCAAGTAAAAAATGCTCAACACCTCTATTGAAAATGGGAAACCCTTTCACCGGTACTCACCAGGAAGGCACAGAGCATGTAGAAGCTGACAAAATAAATGATGGCAAACTGGCTGCCGCAGTCCTCGGTGGACTGGTTGGTCTCATTGGTCGATCCTTTCTCGCAAGGCCGACTGAGCATGCAGGCCAGCATGATCTCCTGCCAGGCTTCACCTGTTGCGCACCTGATAAGCAGACAGGCGGGTGTGCACACAGACATGCACGCAGAGGTACGCGCGTAGAAGAGCACACATGCACGTACGTGGATGTGTGTTTACAAAAGTACCAGTACGGACAAAGAAATGGGGAGACGGACACAAAAGAAGACACGTGCACAAAAGGTCAAGAGTGTTGGTAAAGCAGAGATCGCGTCGTGATCCTGTTTGTGGTTCTGTTTTTGTTTTTGTTGTCCCTCAGACTTCTCACCTCCCCCTCTACCTGCAGGAGCTTTAGGGGCGGGCTGATCTCTGGGAGCTGAGCCTCTGGCAGACCTGCAGCTCGTTCTGCCTAATTGGCTGCCCACTTCAGCTCCCCTCTTTGTCTCCAGTGTGGGATTGTTCCACATGCTTCAGCACCTAGCTCCAGCTCACAGAGATCACTAGCCCTTTGCCTCATCTTATCCCTTGTTGCTCTACTGAGTAGTAAGTTTTTTCAGTGCCTTGTCACTGTTTTCAGTTGGACTTTTTCTCGACGTTTTTTTTTACAAATATATTTTATTAACCCAAAGCTGTTCTAAAGTGCCTGTAGTAACCTCTGAGGTAAAGCAGCTCAGCAACCAATGAGGATGAAAAAAGTTATTTTTGTGAGCAGGATGTTACAGAAATTATTGATGGCGGAAGGAGAAGAGCCTGGCAAATTACTTTAGGAAGGAAAGGGGAAGATGAAAGGATTTTTTTTCTTTGCTTTTCCTCACCTGAACAGCAGCAGCACTGCCTGAGGGAAAGTCTGGAAATTGTTGTTCCTGTTGATAGCCGTGTTGTCCCGCAGCGCTATCTTACCAAACATCTAAACAAAGCAGAGGAAGTCGTCACAGCAGACAGGACGTGATATCGGAAACGGCGACGAGGACGGACAGTTAAAAAAGGGAAAAGGCACAACCGTCCTGAGAGAATCGGACCAGAGTCTGAGGGATAGAAACGACTCACAGGTGAGACAGAAGGACAGACTGAGGTGGAGACATGGGAGAAACCATGAAAAACTGGAGGAGGAAAAGTGGAGAGGAGGACAGGGTGGCCGGATGGCTCCAGGAGGACAAAGACAGGACACAGGCCAGCTAGAGGAGATTATGACAAAGAAGAATACACAAAGGAGAGGAGACAGCCTCTTACCTGCATGCCGATGACTGCATATATGAAGAATAGCATCACTATAAGCAGAGCTACGTAGGGCAGTGCCTAAAGAGGAGAGAGTCAGATCAGCAACAGGATGCACATGGTACGGTCCTGCCCTATGGCTGGAGTCCATTCACTGATTGCGACTGGAGTCTTTTGCAATAGGAAAGAACTGAGTAGACTTGGAGCGCTCAGTTCATATAGTCGAAGTGAATTGACCTGCAGCCCTGAGCGGCACGACACCAAAACAAACAGGGGGAATAAACTAAATCACCTGATTCAGAAGGGAAAAGCATTTGAGTTGATAACCTGCCCTCTCTAAGTTTAGCCAGGAGATCGGACGGGAACATCCATTATCCCGACCCTTGTCAGAATCGGGAGAGCACGAAACCATAAAGATCACCGAATTTGTTATAATATGCGAGAGAGGACAGATTATTTCCCTATCACTCCCTGTCAAATGATTGCATTTTTGTTTTGGAGTTCTTCTTTTCGTGAGCCATTTCCCTGGAACTCACCCAAGTGAGCGGTGAGCTCGGAAGGAGAGGAATAAATATGGAGATGAGTGGAGGGGGAAGGAGGAAAAGAAGGTCGTCTAGGTCCCTGCTCCCCTCTGCTTCCCGAGCTTCACATCCCTACATCGCTCTCTCTCTCTCTGCAGCGAGTCTCATAAACCCCCTCTCCGTTACCTCCCATCATCCCTCCTTCTTTCCTCCCTGCACATCCACGCTGAACTACGCAGCGTTCCACCTGAATCCTTATAAATGTAGGAGGGAGAGAGGAGGTGAGGAAAGGAAAGGCGACTTGTGAGACTGCACCGGCGTGAATCTACACGAGGACGTGGATGTTTTTAGCCCTATGTGACTTAGATGGGAACTGTCAAACTGATTTGTACATTATTCCTAGTTTAACTTACTCATTGTGGATGAACCAAAGGACTGGAATATTGGGAAAACACATAAACTGATAATCCCATCTGCGTTGCATGAGGGCTAAAGGTCCACCTTCACTCCTGTGTAAATCCAACCCAGCACTATTGCATGTTGTGTCCAGTTCTCCCCTCACTTGGAAAGATTTGATGAAGGTCCACAGCAGGGTCCGAATCCCTTCCCCGCGAGACAGCAGCTTCACCAGCCTCATCACGCGGAACAGCCGGAAGAAGGTGATGGAGATCCTGGCGTTCTCTTCAGAGTTCTGCAGTCCCATTTGGTGGGGTTTGGTGTTTTAGAGGAAAAACACAGGACGCATGGGGACACATGCAGATAGGTAAGGTAAGGGAACACACACACACACATTCGCACCAGTTGGTACACACACACAGACAAATGCATATTCCCACCCACACATATATGTGGATGCAAATATGTGTCACACACACGCACACACACACACGCACGCACGCACACACAGAGTTAATCAATAAAGGTCTGCGTCCTATAAAATCCCATCAAAGTCAACTGACCACACAGATCTGGGAGAGAATTGGGCAATCATGCTTGTTTTTTTTTGTTTTTTTTATCTGGCTTCATGGAAAAATCACTTGGCAACAGACAGGACAAAACGCCGTGCCTGTTGGTAGATCTACGTCCCTGCCTGTCAGTAATCATTCTGAAAAAGCCAGATCTTGATTTGATTGTTCACGTTTCAGACACCCTGACCCGCTCCCACCCAATTCCCAAGTCTTAATCCAGACCTAAGGGAATCCCGCGATGATGGAGATAAACTTTTCCATAAATCTCTCATAATAGCAGATTCCACACAGAAATCCCGGCCTGTGGGCAAAGCTCCGATTCAATAAATCATGCAGGCATGCTAATTGTTGCACGGCAACTGGCTACCACAAGATGACATTCACGTGAATGAAGATGTGAGCGTTGGTGGTGAGTCTCCATCCTGACTTACCACAGAAACCATAGTCACCGTATCAAAGTTGGTGATATGAGCTTTGAGCCATCCCACACATTTGATCCTAAGTACACTTCTTAAAGGCGTGCACGCACTGTAACTTTCCGCTCTCTATTGTCCCCAGACTCATACACAGAAAATAACTCCATGATGAAATATTCAGCCATCTTGCTGAGTGCTATTCTAATATGGAGTTACTTATTTATGCTGTGGCTGCTTGTTGCCAGACTAGAGAACAACAGTGGTGACATCCAGATGTGTGCAAAGCAGATAATGTATAGCTATAAAGATCCAGATGCTGCATCTAAGAAGCACTAAAGCTGACCTCTAAATGCTTTCCTGCCATTGAATTTTTCCAAGAGGCCATTCTTTTTAATGATTCCAAACCCACTGACACTTCACACCGGGCTCCTCAAAAGTTTGCGCCATTCTTCGCACATGTCGGCCCAGTTTGGGGCGAAAGACTTTGACCTCTCTGGAGACTGAGAGAATAACTCCTGTTGCGGCGTTGGAAACTAACCCCCCGGATGTGAGACGGCCTAATGAATGAGCTGGGAATGAGACATCCTTCTGAGGAGCGTCAGGAAAAATTTTTTTTAAAGAAAAAAGTTCTGGAATGTAGTACCACAACTACACCACAGTGGGGACCATCACACCACTGAGAGGAAGGTGGGTGGGGGGGGGCAGTGATTGAAGAGGTACAGTGACAGGAAGTGTAATAGTAAGAGTGAGAGGGTGTGAATATGAAGAGTGCTTTTCTGAGTTATCCAAAGAGCTGATGCACTGATATGTGGAGGATTGTAGTGTATGTGAAGGAAGGTAGGGCAGCACGACGGCGTGAGCATGAGGCTTGCACTGATGGAAAGAGCGCCATAGAAGAACACTTACAAGAGGCAGGACGGCAGACTTTGCTAAGGGGTGGGGTGGATGGGGGGGGGGTCCAGGGGCAACAGGTGCAACAAGAGCCATTCAAGGAAAGTAGGCCGGCACAATACAATATCTTCCACCACACAGGCACGCGCACGCACACAGACAGATATATGGACGTATAAAAACACGCAACAGCTGGTAAAGATGAGACTGTGCATGCCGCACAAGAAGACAACAGGAGCGACAGAGGAGCGCCACAATTTCCAGGTCGTACCATAGATGGAGCGATGGAAGTGCTTAAGGGCGGAGGGATGGTGGAGGAGGAGGCGGGGAGGCGTACGAGGTTACCATCGGAGCGTACCATTGGCCTTACCACAGGGGGGTGAGAGGATGAAGGGGAGGAGGAGGAGGACGAAGAGGAGGACGACGAAGACGCGGAGGAGTCAGCTGGCTTTAAGGAAAGGCAACAAAGATCAGCACCAGAGCAGTGCCCAGGTTTGTGTGTGTATGTGTGTGTGTGTGTGTGTGTGTGTGTGTGTGTGTGTGTGTGTGTGTGTGTGTGTTTGCAACTGCTTTAACAGAGGAAACAGGAAGTTACTAGCTGACAATCACGGCAGCTTCAGACACTTTCGACACCACCGTGACAGTGTTGGGAGACGCCCACCACTCGTCTCCGCTCCTGCTCTATTTTAATATTTCATGCTGTTGACTGTGATGGATTAACTCACCGTTCAGCACAACTGTTTTAGCTTTGGCCCTGTTCACACACCTGACCACTGAGTAATGCTTCAATGTATAGTTTTCCCTGGCAGTATGAAGGAGGTGGGCTAATAAAAATATAGAAAGAATATATGATGTGTGAGAAAACAAGCATGTGTTCGTGTGTGAATTACGGTGTAAAAGAAAGCAAGTGGAAAGGCGAGAAAAGAGGATGAGAATAGCGAAGATGGTTTTAAAGAAAAATGATTGATTATATGTTCGATTTAAAAATAGATGAGGAAGGAAACTAAATCTATGAGGCAACGGGGAAAAAGAGCTTCTGTGTATCTATGTTTAGGGGCCAGCTGAGATTAATCAGTATGAATTTAAAAGCGCTTCAGATTTAAAGAAAGATCAAAACTGAAATGAAACCAGGAATTCAAATCCTCCCGTCATGTTCAAGTGAACAAATCTGAGACCGGAAACTAACAAGCTTACAAAAGTAAAGCTTAACCTTGAACTGAACCTTGTGGTGTTCATTTCCAATAAGACATTTAATCACAATGCATTTTACATTTTCAAGCAAATACTTCAATTGCATCAGTTCAATAGATGACATGGGTTTCTTCAGAACATGCTCATTGTGTGCTCTTTATACACCTTTTGAATCTCATTGCCAATGTCCTTTTTGGTAGGTCAGATATGGGGAATAATATGAGACCCATGTTATCCAGCTCGCGTTTAAGGTGAGCAAGCAGCACCACAGACCAGGAGAAGACAAAGACGTAGCTAAAAACCAGGAACAAAAGGAACGAAAAGCAGAAGAGAGGAGAGAAAAAGCTGAGGAGGAGGAGGGGATAGACGTAGAAGAAGAGACATTCCGAACAGTGCATACTGGCGTCACCTGCGGGACCCTGCTCAGTGCAAACCGCTGCTGCCACCACCCCCCCCGAAAAAAAGTAAAAGAATCCGTTCAAGATTCAAGAGGCACCCACAGATTTGCAACCACAAAATGAGCATCTAATCTAAGTCAACAAGCAACAGAGCAGCAAAGTGGGTGCACTTAAACGGCTTCTCTTTGGCCATTTAATATTTACTGAAGGCAAAGTGATAGCACTTTAAAAGCTGGCCTCTTACTGGGCTTTGCTGTGTACTCACGAATAACCAAGGGGAACCTGACTGTTGGCAAGCTGCTGCTATTGGGCTCTAATTGCTTTGCTCAATGCTTTGAAGAACATCGGATCGTTCTTTACTGCTTCTGATGAAATGCTGTCTGGTTCAAATACTTCTGCTGGGCCGGTCCCAGTTTAAACCAGACGAGAGGTGTCAGCGTGGAGTACAGGAACGCCTGCGTGGGCGTGTCGTCAACAGAGACGACGAAGTAGAAAACAAAACGAACTGGAGGCATGCCTTTAGGTTAGGATGTGGGGGTGGGGTGGGGGGGCATTCAGAAAGGGCTGCAAACTAAATCAATCAACCAAATCAATCAAGCCAAATCAAAAGCAGACTCCACACCAAAGTGTTAAATGCAACATCAGTGACTTGTATAGATGACAAAGATGTCCATTGATCTTGCCCGGCAAGCATGGAATCAAGTTTAGGGTTTGTTTTTTTGGCATTTATGGCATATTTATACCTCAATTAGACTCTTCTAATATCCTTGTGCCCAGTTAATTTTGATTTCATTCTGTTGTCGCCTGTGTGTGTAACAGCATGAGATTTGTGACGCTTCTCCGAGGCCCTTTGGCATTAAATTCCTGTAACATCAAGCCAAAATAACCGAACAAATCATAAAACATCCAGCTGCGGTTTGGACATTTCCTGGTGTCATTAATAAGAGGCTTTGTCAGCCTCTTACTGGGACAAATGGATTTCCTTTCTTAAGGCAGGAAAACCACTGGCGAGCTCACACACCCCTGGGGAATGCTAACCTTATTTGTATGCCTGGCTGGTGCCGTCTGAGGTGAAACACATTGCATTTCTCCAAGCACCCATGTGAAATCATGTCCTCAAACCATAAAGAACGAGAGAGGATCCTTGTTTCACCTACTCGCACGGGGGAAAAAGAAAATCCCCTTAAGTGGAAAAAATGTTCTGGAAACTTCCCATTTCCTTTCATTTTTGGAATGATCAATATCAGACGGCTGACGTCACATCACGCAATGTGAGCCACAAACTTAAGTGAATCCAGCACTTTAGCTTTAACCGAGCACTCTTAAGGATGAAAAACCTGCTCTCGGAGTTTTAAATGCAACAAAAAGAATTAACGAGTCTTGTTTGGGTAACTGCATAGAAAATGGGGGCGACTATTGGCGCTCCCGCCTCAGGTCAGCGCGTGACCAGCGACCAGTGAATGTAATGGGCAAACATATATCGGGACAGCTCAGTTTCTGCTCAGGCGTCACAGTGGAGACGCAAAAGGAATAACGACACATTGATGGTGGAATTCTGTCTGCTAATGCTTCGCATTTTCCAGATTGGTCTCCTGCCAAAGAGTCCTTTAATATCCCGGGGAAAAATGGTAATTATCAGTGAACTGTAAATACAATTACCCCTCAACATCTGACTTATGTGTGGGAGACTCTAATTCAGCAGCGCAATTGACCACCGAGCCTCCATGTTGATATTAAATAAATTCATGCATACATTTACATAAATTTCACAGCTCCTGGATGAATCCATTTAGGGATCAAATTGCTCCCCATGTCTGCAGATTGCTATTATTATATATTTTTAAAAAAAAAAACAGCAGCAAGATGTATTTTTATCATTTCGATTTAAACACTCTCTTATGCACTGGCTTTGGTGACCTCTGGGTCACAGCAACGACACGTCTTTTTTGGGCTGTTTTTGAAGACACTACCAGGCTTTGATGCATCACATTTACATCTGTCATGCTATACAGGGACTGACATGCCAGGGGAATGGACACCGTCCCCTGTGGCATTGGAAACAAGTGCAGAGACAATGCAACAGGTTTCTGAAAAATGCAGTATCATCCGTGATGCCATTGATGTCCAGAAGGCCGATGCATGAGTACCAATCTGAGGCAGCTCCAAACTCTGAAAAATCCATATAATAATAATAGAAAAAACCCTTTTTAATCACATTAAACATTACAAATGTAGGTAGTCAGTAAATGCTCAACATTCTGACTTTAAAATCAATTGCTCATGTGTTTTTGATTTAAAGTGGTCTGTTCAAAAGAGGTTCTGCTGGACTTTTCCGACCGTTTGTGAGCACGCATGATGGGTATCGACGCTCGGCCTTTCTGTGTGTGGGAATGGCAAGAGGAGGCAGGCAGGAAGGGAGGGAGTTGGACTACTTACGTTAACCTCAGTGATCGCTATGTCAACAATGCTACCCACAACTATCAAGGCATCAAATGTGTTCCATGCATCAACAAAATAATGCTGCGTTGGGGTGGAAAGAACAGAAAAAAAACAACAGAAAAAAAAGGACAGAACGTAAGACATGGAAAAATGGAAAGAACAGAAATAAAGGAGAGAGAAAAAAAACATTATATACACTGGCGCCCGTAGCAGGACAGAGGGAGAGAAATCAACAAAATTAAAAGAAAAGGACAGCAGAGGAAGAACAGCAGTGGTCGTTCATGCTTGTCCATGAGAGGAACGCGTTGACAACAGCAAAGAAGAAACTGCAACACAGTCAGAACCAAAGAGAACATCTCTGCTGCTGCTCAAAGTGAGACGGTGTGCAAGTCTGGTTGTGACTGGTCAGTGAGTTAGTTGGGTTAGTGGAGGGATCCAACCTGAGGACATGTCACAGTCTGACAAAAAAAGGAAAGATGCCAGAACCGTGGGAGACATTGTTAGGACAACAGAAGGACGCAAGACGGACACCCAGAGCTAAACCCTGCCTCTAACCGCACAAACACCCTGGTGGTCGTTGGGTTCGACTGTATGGCAGCAGCCATCTTGGACTTTAGAATGGAGGGAAAGCAGGAGGAGGGGATAGAGGAGGAGGAGAAGGAAGGAGGAGATAAAGAGAGACCAGGCACAAAGTAAAAGAGAGAAGAGGGAAATCAAAGATTCAGCGGCAAGAGGGCACATGAGAGCGAGAGCGGGCTTCGTACTTACGTTGATCTCACTGAGAATGACGTCAATAATGCTGCCAATTACGATGAGGAAATCAAAGACATTCCAGGGATCACTAAAGTACCCCTACACAGGATGAGTTAAGGAAGAGGAGGAGGGTAAAAGAGGTAGGTTAGCAGGGAAACAACATCTGCGGCTACTTGGCAGACCTATTAAGGTGGAATGAGGCTGAGCACAATGGAGAAACACTCAGCCGATGACCCAACACATGAAAGAATTCAAGGCTAATGAACATTTGCTTCCGCTGCAGTATCTGTTCATCAGGCCCAATCGAGTTTCCTGCTCCGTTAAGGATGGCGTGTCAGATAGCAGTTACTTAAGCCTTATGTCTGCACACCAGGCCATTCAACACTGGCAGCAATTACACAGAAACCCAACTTTGTTTGCTTAAAATTGTGGGTCATTTATCATCAGGGGTGTACTTTTAACAAATAAATTGCACGTAACTTCAGGCCAGCGCTCTTTCATCACTAATGGTAGCAGTATTTGTAGATTTGGGGTACTTTGCTCTAGCATATTAGCCACATGAATGCTATTCATGGATACATCAGCATCCTGTGGAATAAATTTGGATTCCGTGAGTGAAATATGAAGATTTATTTAAAGATTATTGCAAGTTCATGGCCTCATTTCATGAAATTCTTGAAAAGGAGAACTGGGAAAGTTTAGATTGATTATATTTTATGTTTGCATAATGTAGTTATTTTTTAGGTGTAAGAATATTAGTGTGGCACCAGAGTTAAACATTAGTAAAAAAGAGCTCGATATTAATGTTTTATCACAGATAATGAATGGAATTTCTTCTCATGATCCATTTGGATGCAATAAAAACACAACACAAATAAAACCAAAACACGAAACATGTAAATGAAGGCGTGACGTGGGAGACCTGTTCGGAATTAAAAGAGCATTAACATAAAGTGTTTTTAACAACTTAAGCATACTCCACCAAGTATTGCCAGCCAAAGAACCTGGGAAAGAGAAGCGTTACTAAGCAGCTCCGCTGTTTAGAGGAGGAATTCATAAACAGAGTCAAATGTAAGGTGCATGCACACTGTACACACACCTGCTCGCTACAATCACCCAGAATTTCCACAAGACACATCTGTGGCACGTCACAGCTGCCCAACAACAGCCAGAACAAATCCATGATTGTTCTAGCCAACATCTGTAGCAGAGAATCGGTGCTCGCTCTGCTGGGACCACGAGGTCGGGCGAGTTTTGACAGAAGCCGCATCAATCTGCTCTCAGGAGGTGGCACCAATTACGTGAAATCATGTGTCTGGTGGAAATTTCTCCAACAAGATCAGACCAACTGTCTGAATTCTAATATGAGCAGTTATTTAAACACATCTTTACTGGTCTTTTAGTGTTACAGCTGAAGTTAAACAGCTGACAGGAAGTTCTAATATTGGACAAATAAGCCCTCAGAGGGTGCGAATCAACAACAAAAGAGGAACCAGAGAGAAGCATCAATAAAACCCTCATGAAACCATCCTATCATGCCCTGATTCCCCCATATCGAAATTATTATTCAAAGGAGATGGAGAAACGGTTAGACAATGCAGTTTAATAAGTTCAATGAATAGGAATCAATAAACTTTAAATTTATATGGATAATTTCAATTTCAATGGATCAAATCTCCTACAGCGACATGTTCTCTGCTGTTCTCTGCTGTTCTCTTCAGCTGTTCTCTGCTGTGAGAGTGCACCTACCCTGGGTTTGAAGGCAATCAGTTTGAGGATCATTTCCACGGTGAAGAGTCCAGTGAAGAGCATATTGAGGATGTTCATGGCGTTGTTGAAGCTTTTGGTCTGTCCGTGATGCTGCGAACACACACACACACAAAGACACACACACACATGCGAGTTATTGGTGTGCGTGGAATTTCATAACGTGGACCACACCGACGGCGGCGCGTTCGCCTCCGTTTTTGAGGTTGTCGTGTGCACGTGGCTCACCTGCATGGCCAGACAGATGGTGTTGAGAAGGATGAGTGTGAACATCAGGTACTCAAAGTAGGTGGAGTTGACCACGTACCACACCTTGTACTGATAAGGGTTCTTGGGGATGTAGCGCCGCAGCGGGCGCGCCTTTAGAGCGTACTCCACACACTGACGCTGTCACACGCAAACACATGTGAGCCGGGACCATAAAAGTCCGTTATTTTGGTTCCCCTTGGAGAAACACCTACCTGGTTCTTGTCGAGTTCACAGTTCTTATACTCTTGCTCTCCTTGCTCCTGGAACGTGACAATGACGAAACCAACGAAGATGTTCATCATGAAGAAGGCGATGATGATGATGTAGATGATGAAGAAGATGGAGATGATCACGCGGTAGTTGTAGATGGGCCCGACGTCCTCGGCCACGGAGTCAATGGCTTGGTAGAGTAGCCTGAGGAAGGACAGGGCAGGGAAGAGGCTTTCACTACAGAAAAAAAGCCAATCTAGGGCCAAGCAGCCCAAATATGGAGATCAGTGTGCGTTTATATCGTGGACACAGACCCTGGCCACCCCTCAAAGGTGGACACGGCGAACAGCGCCATCATGCCTTGCAGAACATTGTCGAAGTTAAATTCGCTGTTCTCCCATAGTCTCTGGGCCCTTTCCGGTTTCCTGAGATCTTCATCCTTATACATGATGTAGGAACCCCTGCAGGTACACAAACACACGCACGTTTGTTTTTCTGCCTGATTGATGGCGTCGCAGCGTGGACGAACGGTCGTACCTGCACTCAGCCTGAGTTTGCTTAGAGCTGTCGGTGCACTCGAAGAACTTGCCCTGATTTAAAAAAAAAAAAAAAGACAATAAAAACCTCGATTTTGATGCTGGAAAAAAGACAGCTTTGCTATTTTTTCACCTTATTTCTTCCTTACCTTGAAGAGCTGCACGCCAATGCAGGCAAACATAAACTGGAGCAACGTGGTGACGATGACGATGTTGCCGATGGTCCTGATGGCCACAAACACGCACTGCACCACATGCTGGAACCGCCAGGAAAAACAAAGGGTCAACACACACCGGGCGCACACCGTGCTGACATCTGTGGGTCGTACGTGCACGTGCAAACCTTTAATCCCTTAGCTCTGTTGATGGCCCTCAGCGGCCTGAGCACCCGCAGCACTCGCAGGATTTTCACCACATTGATCGCGCTGGACCTGAAGCACACGTGGGATTAATCTCCTGAACGGCCGACGAAACACCAGACTCACAAACAAACAGAGGGGAAGCACACTGGCCAGGTTGGGGAATAAAGGACCCTTTTAAAGGGCACCCAAAGGAACGAACGACAGGATCAAAGTACGGAGAGCAAGATGAGGACAAATGCGTGTCCAGGCTGGATTTACAACATGGAAATGAGGTTCTAAGCTAAAATGAACCATGAAATGTGCTGCTGTACTTGTCAACATTAGGAATGCTGTTGTGTCTGTGAAATATTTCACCATCGCTGGCACAGATAATAGATCCACCTGACTTTCTGAAGATAAAAGCATAAAATAGAGTCGAACGATGAAATGAACACACGGAAACAGATGATTGACAGGACCCTGCTACAGTATGGACTGACCACGACAAACACACAGAAAGGAAGTGTCAGGACAAGGCAAAGGAAACGCGAAGTGACCTTTGAGGAGAGATGCATCAAAATAACAACAAGAATAAAGAATCAAATGGATACTTTGGCATTTTGAATGTAGCATTTAGTGACTTTATGCCAAAGATCAGATCTGTTACCTCTTATTTATGTCTAAAGTGTTTATAGCTACTTGGGGCAGAAGGGGAGAAAAAAAGTTATTGAAAGAAAAGCATATTCAAAATGCCGACGTATCTTCTCAGGGAGTGTCTTTCTAGGTCTTGGAGGGAGTTCAAAAAGGAGTGAGGTTACTCTTTTTTTTAAAACTCGGCCGAAGATGAAGAGCACCTGTGAAACTGTTCCCACAGGAAGGTCAAGTTTAACGGCAGTTAAAGGTAGTTTGGGTGGAGGGAGATGTCATCCAGGACATATCACACTCAAAATATCAACAGTCACATCTCAAAGCGGCCGCCATGGAATTTCCTGATAGTAAACATTAAATGGGTGGAGTATTATGCAAATGACTGAGGTGTGATGTTGAATGCTTGTGAATTTAAGAAAAAAGACAAAAACAAACACACATTTGCACTAGTATCTTAATAAGATGTGTATTATGACTTTTACTAAGTACTTAAAACTTAGAATACACAAACTACTACTATGCATTTGAATGTGATATGTTCAGGAAGCAAAAGACCCCACAAAAACGACTTTAACTGACAGAATCTAGTGGGTTTTTTGTTGCATTCAAGGGTTATTTCCATAAGCAAAGAGAGTTAATGTCATCCAGAGTTAAAGGAGCGCCATTCCTCCATTATGGAAAAGATCAGTATTCACTACACGGACAAGGCGACAGCCACAAAAACATGTTGACGCCCACCAAGAGGCATCCTGATGCTTGTCGCTTTTGAAAAGTCTATCATGAAGGAGAAAAAGGAACTCAAGTCAGATTCTGATCTGCGTTATTGACTGAACTCTCCAAGACTATGGAAATACCAAATCAAAAGAGTGACAGCTTTACACATTAAAGGTGAAAGTCTGCTAGGAGGGTTATTAATACGGGCTAATAAGGACTTACGTTGAGAAGTCTAGTCTATTGAGCGTTAGAGACAGAGAGTGTAGCATAGCATATTAAACATCAGAAAATATGAGCATTTCAAGTAGTTATTTGCTGCAAGAAGCAGAGAGAGCTTAATAAACATCACAAAGAAAGAAGGAGATTGGGAGTAATGAAGTGTAAAGTTGTTGAAGAATAGAGAGGAGCGTGAAGCATGAGGTCCTTTTCAAATGAAAACGTTTCCTCACTTAGCTTCCTTCCATCTTGATTTGATTTTTTTGGGGGGTCTGAACGAGGATACAAGCCATTAACCGGCTGGCTAATATTTATCTTGTAATTACAGAAATGTACACGAGATAATAGCGCAGGCTCCAGTGGAAAACGTCGTTCGGAATTATGACCATATATCTTTGTAAATATCAGCGCACGGCGCTGGGTAAACATGCCAAAGCAGCGCACAAATCAAACCTCAAGAGGAGAACAACACTAGACTGCACTCACTGTATTCCAGAGGAGATGAGGGACACGCTGACCACCACCAGGTCCAGAATATTGAAATAGTTCCTGCAGAAGGAGCCTTTATGGAGGAACGCTCCATAGGCGGTCATCTGTCAGGGTCAAAGGTCGCATGTTAGACAGCAAAGCGACAGAATTGACAAATTTGGGTTAACGTCTGAACGCTACCTTTAGAATGATCTCTATGGTGAAGAGCCCAGTGAAGACGTGGTCTGCATAGCCGAGGATCTGCAAAGAGATCATCATGGTTTTTACTTTCAGCATTTCAGCAAAACAAAAGCATCACATCATTGGAGATAAAAGCAAATTGAGGTCAAAGATGATCAATCCTGATTCTACTTCCAGCTGGGGGGGATAATTATAACATTAAAATGTCAGACGCAGGTCATGGAGGGGCAGCTTCCGCTCGTCCAGCGTGTCCAGCTGCGATTGGCTGAAATAAAGAAGGACATCCAAACATGACAGAATAATCACAGATCAACCATCAGATTAGCATTACCTGGTTTCTGGAGGAGTCGTTCTTAACCGGGTCCTCTGCCGCCAGACTGATGCTGCTGAGCAGGATGAAGAAGAGGATGAGGTTCGTGAAGATGTTGTGGTTGACGATCTTATGGCACGTGATCCTGAATCTAGAAAAGGGAGGCAGAGAAGAGGAGGAGACGGTGAAGGAAGCGCGCCGCAAATGGGGGAGACTTGTGAGGGCGCCACATACTTGTTGGTGTGGCTGAAGACGAAGAAGGCGCGGGCCTCCGGCATGGGGACCACCTTCTCCTTCAGCTGAATGTCGGAGAGCGGTCGCGGCCTGGGGCCCACTGGCATCTCCGGCTCGTCTTCGTCATCTTCCCCTGAAGACAGAAGCGAGAAAGCGACCTCAGTTTATCAGAAGCTAATTCATCTATACCTCAATGAATCAACTTACCTATGTAATCATTGGCTGGATACGGGTTCTTTTCTTCGCTGTCATCTCCACAATAATCATCCATGTGGATCTGTTAAGTCATCAGTACGTTTATGATCCCGTTCATTGTTTTGTGAAGCCGTTTTTCCATATGTTTTAGTACCTTAGTAGCCGTGTTAGCTTCTCCATCGGAGGTGATGGACTTTAACTCGATCTTCTCCTTCTTCCCCTCCTCCAAGGGAGGTTTTTCGTTGTTGTGACGCTTCTCTGGGCTGGCCAACCTGAAAGAGATGGGCGTGAGAGTCGCTTTCAGCCTTTAGTTTCCTCTTTTCACATGGGTTTAAGTTAAAGTACAATTACCGATTTGAACCCTCGTAAAGCAGAACTACGCTTTAAAGCAACCTCATTAGCAACCATCAATTACACAACGTGTGTGTACTTGATAGCTACATTTCAATCGTGAAAATAATGACCTGTGATGACGTGAATCCCAATCCCAGTTGGGGACAGCGCTGTCTAAATAAAGTCGACAGTAAAATGGTTGTTTTCCTTCACACTCTCCCCC